>NC_048592.1:7195000-7415000 GCF_013265735.2 Oncorhynchus mykiss
TTCCATTTTCGCCTAAAATGACATACCCAAGTCTAACTGCCTGTGCTCTGGCCCTGAAGCAAGGATATGCATATTCTTGGTACCATTTGAAAGGAAATATTTTGAAGTTTATGAAAATGTGATAGGAATGTAGGAGAATATAACATCTGATAAAATATTAAATCTGATAAAAGATAATATAAAAGAAAAAAAAAACCTTCTTTTGTATTTTTTGTTGTACCATCATCGTTGAAATGCAAGAGAAAGGCCATAATGTATTATTCCAGCCCAGGTGCAATTTAGATTTTGGCCACTAGATGGCAGCAGTGTGTGTGCAAAGTTTCAGACTGTTCCAATGAACGATTGCATTTCTGTTCAAAATTGTGTATCAAGACTGCCCAAATGTGCCTAATTTGTTTATTAATAACTTTTCATGTTCAAAACTGTGCACTCTCCTCAAACAATAGCATGGTATTCTTTCACTGTAATAGCTACTGTAAATTAGACAGTGCAGTTAGATTAACAAGAATTTAATATTTCCACCCATATCAGATATGTCCTGGGAAATTTTCTTGTTACTTACAACCTCATGCTAATCGCATTAGCCTACATTAGCTCAACCGTCCCACAGGGGACCCACCAATCCTGAAGAAGTTTGTCTGCTTTTTTCATGGTGTTTCACAGCTAATAACAGCTAAGTGAAGCCAATACTTTGCATCATCAATCCTTTAATCATGGTCTTTTTAAAATAGCAGCCTTTAGATTTTAGAGAGAATAAATAATCTTCAATGTCTCCTTATAATAAGATTCTTGTGTGGCTCTTTAATTCCTGTTAAACAGGCTGCACTGTACCTGTTTCATCTTTGATCCCTGACAGCGTGTTCCATAGGTGTCAGTGTCGATCCCGCTCCCATTTATCTCTGATGTGCTAATTGTGTTGAGCTGATCTCAGCTCTCTTCTAGTGTAACTGGAGACGTGGAGGGAATGAGATACAGGACTAATGAGATGGAGCTCTAGGTTTGCAAGCCAGGGGGGCCTGGTGAAGTCTGGGTTCTGGTCCCAATATAAAAACACTAACTTGTCATCACTTCCTGTCCACTTGAAGGGGCATCACATCCTCTTTTTGAAATGTTCAACCAAGGTCACTGACTTCCGTAGGTTGTTGTAAATGAGAATCGGTGCAATCAATGCTGAACCTTTGTGTGTGTGTGTGTGTGTGTGTGTGTGTGTGTGTGTGTGTGTGTGTGTGTGTGTGTGTGTGTGTGTGTGTGTGTGTGTGTGTGTGTGTGTGTGTGTGTGTGTGTGTGTGTGTGTGTGCGTGTGTGCGTGCATGCGTGAGCGTATTGGGGCAGTACTGAACGTTCTGAACCTTTTGGCTGGTGTCCTCTGGCAAATCACTCAATGACAACATTAAGTGGGCGATTTGACAGGTTGCTTGAAGGAACGTTTAAGCATTAGCTTTTTTTTATTTTTTTTGTGGAGAGAAGAACAACATGCATTTTTTATTTATTCAAAGTAAAATGACACATTCAAAGACATACTCACAGTCACTTGCACACACATTCCCACAAAATGACTCATAGTGGTAATGAGACAACAGGGTTTGCCTGAAAACGTTATCTGAAATGTCTGTAAAATGTGTGTGTATGTGCGTCTTTGCATGAAGAAAATGTTGTGTTCATGTCACTGTGACACACATATAGACACAGATTTTACAGGCATTTCAGGGGATGTTTCCACGGTAACCCTGTTGTCTCTTTGCATCGCATCATATGTTGTGTGTGATGAATTCAGTGTGCGTCGAGGTACGAAGAAAGCACATAGCGAGGAGGAAAGAAGGGGAGGAAACATGCATGAATTCCCAGGCTGCTTCTCACTCACGTGATTCCCAATGCCCTTCCCTGCTAAATGAACAAGTATCCTCACTACAGATGTAGGATCTTAATTTGAGCCAGTTTGCTACAGCAGGAAAATATTCCTGCAGCAACAGGAAATGGGAATTATTATGTGGATTATAATTAATTGACATTTTTGTAGGGGTTGATACATTTTTCACAAGGGAAAATCAAGTCTGAAAGTCTGGAAATTACAAACTTCCTAAGTATTTTTAAACCTCTAATACAAGTTTAACATTTCTTGCATTGAACGGTGATCCAATTAAGATCCTACATCTGTATCTTAACTTTCATAAACAAAATAATGTGCGATAAGGTGATGTTGTCAGTGGTGGTTTAATGCTTTGGAAAGTAGCTGTGATGTCTAAGCTTTCTGGTTATCAGGGGCATAACGACAGTTGTATAGTAAGGTGCATTGATTATTCAGGACACTGAATGTAATGTTTATGAACATAAATGTGTTGATAGGTGTTTTAAAAGACTTCTCCATCTGTCTTCCTCTCCTCCCTTCACCCACACTCTTTTCTGTCTGTACTTTCCATTATCCCTTCCCCATCTCTTAAATTTCTTACCTTAATTCTCCCTTCTATTTTTCTCCATCTTTCCCTCTCTTTCTTCAACCTCCCACTCGCTGTCTTTATCTACCTTCTACTCCCCATTTTCTCCCTTTCTCCTCCCTACTCCTCTACTCTTTATTCCCAAACTTTCTCAATAACCTCTCCTCCCTCTGTCTCCCTTTCCCTATAGGTGTGTAGTACACTGACCCTGCCTGTGATAGGCTAGGAGTCAGACCATGACCACCAGGGCCATGATTGGCTCCCTGGGCCCCAGTGTGTGGTCCCTGACGCCATGGCGGTGGGTGAGTCTCTGGGGGCCGGCCCTGCTGCTGGTTACCATTATATCCCTGCTGCCAGGTAGTTGCCAGGCGTGCCCCCCGCGGTGCGAGTGCTCGGCCCAGATCCGGTCAGTCTCGTGCCAACGGCGGCGCCTCACCGGCATCCCAGAGGGCATCCCTACAGAAACCCGCCTCCTGGACCTCAGCCGGAACCGGCTCCGCTGGGTTGAAATGGGCGACCTGGCACCGTACCCGCACCTTGAAGAAGTGGACTTGAGTGAGAATCTCATTGCCACGCTGGAGCCCAATGCGTTCGCCAATCTGCAGAGCCTGCGGGTTTTACAGCTGAGGGGGAACCAGCTGAAGCTGGTACCCATGGGGGCCTTCGCCAAGCTGGGAAACCTGACCACGCTGGATCTGAGTGAGAACAAGATGGTGATTCTGTTGGACTACACCTTCCAGGACCTGAGGAGTCTGAGACACCTGGAGGTGGGAGACAACGACCTGGTCTACATTTCTCATAAGGTAAGCTGTTATCCATCTGTTTTCCAAGTACATTCTCTAACCTTTTATTGATTATATTATGTTTCCACAATTGGCACTCACATCTAATCAAGTTCAATCTAATTGTATTTGAAGGCCTTTTCTGGTCTTCTGGGGCTGGAGGACCTGACCATCGAGCACTGCAACCTGACGTCCATCTCTGGCCAGACACTGTCCTACCTACGCAGCCTGGTCACTCTGCGATTAAGGCACCTCAGCATTGCTGCCCTAGAAGACCACAACTTCCGCAAGCTTAACAACCTGCGGGGGCTGGAGATCGATAACTGGCCCTATCTGGAGTACATCTCCCCGCTCAGCTTCCAGGGTCTGGACCTGTCCTGGTTGTCCATCACTAACAGCAACATCACCTCCGTCCCCTCATCCTCCTTCAGGAACCTGATCCACCTCACTCACCTCAACCTGTCTTTCAACCCCATCACCACTCTGGAGCCCTGGGCTTTCAGGGAGCTACTGAGGCTCAAGGAGCTGATCATGGTGAACACGGGCCTAGCTACGGTGGAGCCCCACTCCCTGGGCGGCCTCAGACAGATCCGGGTCCTCAACTTCTCCTCCAACGAACTCCAGACCCTGGAGGAGGGATCGTTCCACTCTGTCAACAGTCTGGAGACGCTGCGGGTGGACGGGAACCCGCTGCTGTGTGACTGCCGTCTGTTGTGGATCCTGCAGAGACGCAAGACCCTCAACTTTGACGGCAGGGTGCCCGTGTGCGCTGGGCCGGAGGAGGTGCAGGGGTATAGCCTTAGCACCTTCACCGACTCAGCGCTCTTCGATCACTTCACATGCCAGAAGCCCAAGATACGCAACCGCAAACTTCAACAGGTAAGAGTTATTATCCCACTTTGCTGTACACGTAAACATAATGTAACTACAGTGTAGGTACACATTGATATGTAGTACTTACAGCCTTGTTGCCTGTTTCAGTTTTGTGCCTAATACTTAATTCATTCATTAATTTATATATTCATTAATTCATTCATCCATTCATTCATTCCACTAAGGTGACGGCTCGTGAGGGCCAGCCAGTGAGTTTCCTCTGCAGTGCCGTGGGAGAGCCCGCCCCCAACATCATGTGGATCTCCCCTCAGCGCCGAATAATCACAGCCAAGAGCAATGGCCGCATCACTGTCCTCCCAGGAGGGACGCTAGAGATCCGCTATGCCCAGGTCACCGACAGTGGCACCTACATGTGCATCGCCAGCAACGCCGGCGGCAACGACACCTACTTTGCCATGCTCACCGTCCGGGGCGCGCCGCTGGATGCCGCGTCGGCTTTCTTTGCCAACCGCTCGCTGTACGGTGGCGAGTTCTTCAACGACACAAACCTGAACAGCACGCGCGTCTTCCTCAAGTTCACCCTGGACCTGACCACCATCCTTGTCTCCACGGCTATGGGCTGCATCACCTTCCTAGGCGTGGTGCTCTTCTGTTTCCTGTTGTTGTTCGCTTGGAGCAGGGGGCGGGGCCAGCGCAAGAACAACTTCACAGTGGAGACCCCTTTCCGGAAGACCGAGGGGCCTGCGGCCACGGGTAGTGCCGGAGGAGCCCGGAAATTCAACATGAAGATGATATGAAACAACGCAGCCAAGGGCCAGACGGGGGAGGCATAAGCATGTCCCGGAAACGTGTTTGACAAAACACACAGCCCTGACTCGCAAAGATTTTTTGTTTTTTTATGAAATTAAATCCAGACAGTATTCACACATGGCATGGCCAGATTCGATTTGATGATGACCTTGATCTCACCAGCTCTTACTGGTTTTATTCAGCTTGTGGTACAAATATGTATTTAAAATAATTATAAGATCTTTCCAGTGAATAAATATAACATTGTCATTGAGCTTGATAAGAATTATAGAAGTTAAGAATTTAGTGTGATCTTTTACTGGGTGATTACTGTGTTGTGAAATGCTTGTAGTTATGTCTCTCTCACAGGAAGTGACGTCACAGGAAGGGAAAAGGTCTTCCTGGAAGCTGTGTACTTGTAGTGGTCATTGCACAGAGGGCATGGAGAGACACGGTCATCAACTTATCACAGTATTTGTAGTCTTGCTTTCTTAAATTCTGCCTTTTTGAGAAATATTGCAATAGCATGTAAATATTGCAATTTAAAGTAAGTTGTATAGTAATAAGATTATAGTATTGAATAAAAACAAGCCATTTTTGTAAGACATTTGGGATATGATTTCCATTGTCACATTTATAAGATAGCATCAAGGCCACAGCTGAACTGAGGAAGGATGTGCTGAGACAAGGACTCCAGAAAGACATTGAATCCAAGTGAAATCAATACAGAAAATTACTTCAATCATTTGACCCTTTCAAATTCATGACAAAAAAGATCAGAAGAAACATTTTAAAAAAACATGAAAAGAAAGTATATTCTGACCATATATTCTAAATTGGGCCCACTTTACTTTCAGACGTGACCGTTTGCACAGATTAGCTGTGTGAGTTGGAACAAATCAAATCAAAATCAAATCAAATTTATTTATATAGCCCTTCATACATCAGCTGATATCTCAAAGTGCTGTACAGAAACCCAGCCTAAAACCCCAAACAGCAAGCAATGCAGGTGTAGAAGCACGGTGGCTAGGAAAAACTCCCTAGAAAGGCCAAAACCTAGGAAGAAACCTAGAGAGGAACCAGGCTATGTGGGGTGGCCAGTCCTCTTCTGGCTGTGCCGGGTGGAGATTATAACAGAACATGGCCAAGATGTTCAAATGTTCATAAATGACCAGCATGGTCGAATAATAATAAGGCAGAACAGTTGAAACTGGAGCAGCAGCACAGCCAGGTGGACTGGGGACAGCAAGGAGTCATCATGTCAGGTAGTCCTGGGGCATGGTCCTAGGGCTCAGGTCCTCCGAGAGAGAGAAAGAGAGAAGGAGAGAATTAGAGAACGCACACTTAGATTCACACAGGACACCGAATAGGACAGGAGAAGTACTCCAGATATAACAAACTGACCCTAGCCCCCCGACACATAAACTACTGCAGCATAAATACTGGAGGCTGAGACAGGAGGGGTCAGGAGACACTGTGGCCCACTCCGAGGACACCCCCGGACAGGGCCAAACAGGAAGGATATAACCCCACCCACTTTGCCAAAGCACAGCCCCCACACCACTAGAGGGATATCTTCAACCACCAACTTACCATCCTGAGACAAGGCTGAGTATAGCCCACAAAGACCTCCGCCACGGCACAACCCAAGGGGGGGGGGGGGGGGGGGGGGGGGCGCCAACCCAGACAGGATGACCACATCAGTGACTCAACCCACTCAGGTGACGCACCCCCTCCAGGGACGGCAAGAGAGAGCCCCAGTAAAGCCAGTGACTCAGCCCCTGTAATAGGGTTAGAGGCAGAGAATCCCAGTGGAAAGAGGGGAACCGGCCAGGCAGAGACAGCAAGGGCGGTTCGTTGCTCCAGAGCCTTTCCGTTCACCCTCCCACTCCTGGGCCAGACTACACTCAATCATATGACCCACTGAAGAGATGAGTCTTCAGTAGAGACTTAAAGGTTGAGACCGAGTTTGCGTCTCTGACATGGGTAGGCAGACCGTTCCATAAAAATGGAGCTCTATAGGAGAAAGCCCTGCCTCCAGCTGTTTGCTTAAAAATTCTAGGGACAATTAGGAGGCCTGCGTCTTGTGACCGTAGCGTACGTGTAGGTATGTACGGCAGGACCAAATCAGAGAGATAGGTAGGAGCAAGCCCATGTAATGCTTTGTAGGTTAGCAGTAAAACCTTGAAATCAGCCCTTGCTTTGACAGGAAGCCAGTGTAGAGAGGCTAGCACTGGAGTAATATGATCAAATTTTTTGGTTCTAGTCAGGATTCTAGCAGCCGTATTTAGCACTAAGTGAAGTTTATTTAGTGCTTTATCCGGGTAGCCGGAAAGTAGAGCATTGCAGCAGTCCAACCTGGAAGTGACAAAATCATGGATTAATCCTTCTGCATCATTTTTGGACAGAAAGTTTCTGATTTTTGCAATGTTACGTAGATGGAAAAAAGCTGTCCTTGAAATGGTCTTGATATGTTCTTCAAAAGAGAGATCAGGGTCCAGAGTAACGCCGAGGTCCTTCACAGTTTTATTTGAGACGACTGTACAACCATTAAGATTAATTGTCAGATTCAACAGAAGATCTCTTTGTTTCTTGGGACCTAGAACAAGCATCTCTGTTTTGTCCGAGTTTAAAAGTAGAAAGTTTGCAGCCATCCACTTCCTTATGTCTGAAACACATTCTTCTAGCAAGGGCAATTTTGGGGCTTCACCATGTTTAATTGAAATGTACAGCTGTGTGTCATCCGCATAGCAGTGAAAGTTAACATTATGTTTTCGAATAACATCCCCAAGAGGTAAAATATATAGTGAAAACAATAGTGGTCCTAAAACGGAACCTTGAGGAACACCGAAATTTACAGTTGATTTGTCAGAGGACAAACCATTCACAGAGACAAACTGATATCTTTCCAACAGATAAGATCTAAACCAGGCCAGAACTTGTCCGTGTAGACCAATTTGGGTTTCCAATCTCTCCAAAAGAATGTGGTGATCGATGGTATCAAAAGCAGCACTAAGGTCTAGGAGCACGAGGACAGATGCAGAGCCTCGGTCCGATGCCATTAAAATGTCATTTACCACCTTCACAAGTGCCGTCTCAGTGCTATGATGGGGTCTAAAACCAGACTGAAGCATTTCGTATACATCGTTTGTCTTCAGGAAGGCAGTGAGTTGTTGCGCAACAGCCTTTTCTAAAATTTTTGAGAGGAATGGAAGATTCGATATAGGCCGATAGTTTTTTATATTTTCTGGGTCAAGGTTTGGCTTTTTCAAGAGAGGCTTTATTACTGCCACTTTTAGTGAGTTTGGTACACATCCGGTGGATAGAGAGCCGTTTATTATGTTCAACATAGGAGGGCCAAGCACAGGAAGCAGCTCTTTCAGTAGTTTAGTTGGAATAGGGTCCAGTATGCAGCTTGAAGGTTTAGAGGCCATGATTATTTTCATCATTGTGTCAAGAGATATAGTCCTAAAACACTTGAGCGTCTCTCTTGATCCTAGGTCCTGGCAGAGTTGTGCAGACTCAGGACAACTGAGCTTTGAAGGAATACACAGATTTAAGGAGGAGTCCGTAATTTGCTTTCTAATAATCATAATCTTTTCCTCAAAGAAGTTCATGAATTTATCACTGCTAAAGTGAAAGTCATCCTCTCTTGGGGAATGCTGCTTTTTAGTTAGCTTTGCGACAGTATCAAAAAGGAATTTCGGATTGTTCTTATTTTCCTCAATTAAGTTAGAAAAATAGGATGATCGAGCAGCAGTAAGGGCTCTTCGGTACTGCACAGTACTGTCTTTCCAAGCTAGTCGGAAGACTTCCAGTTTGGTGTGGCGCCATTTCCGTTCCAATTTTCTGGAAGCTTGCTTCAGAGCTCGGGTATTTTCTGTGTACCAGGGAGCTAGTTTCTCATGAGAAATGTTTTTAGTTTTTAGGGGTACAACTGCATCTAGGGTATTGCGCAAGGTTAAGTTGAGTTCCTCAGTTAGGTGGTTAACTGATTTTTGTCCTCTGGCGTCCTTGGGTAGACAGAGGGAATCTGGAAGGACATCAAGGAATCTTTGTGTTGTCTGTGAATTTATAGCACGACTTTTGATGATCCTTGGTTGGGGTCTGAGCAGATTATTTGTTGCAATTGCAAACGTAATAAAATGGTGGTCCGATAGTCCACGATTATGAGGAAAAACATTAAGATCCACAACATTTATTCCATGGGACAAAACTAGGTCCAGCGTATGACTGTGACAGTGAGTGGGTCCAGAGACATGTTGGACAAAACCCACTGAGTCGATGATGGCTCCGAAAGCCTTTTGGAGTGGGTCTGTGGACTTTTCCATGTGAATATTAAAGTCACCAAAGATTAGAATATTATCCGCTATGACTACAAGGTCCGATAGGAATTCAGGGAACTCAGTGAGGAACGCTGTATATGGCCCAGGAGGCCTGTAAACAGTAGCTATAAAAAGTGATTGAGTAGGCTGCATAGATTTCATGACTAGAAGCTCAAAAGACGAAAACGTCATTTTTTTTTTTGTAAATTGAAATTTGCTATCGTAAATGTTAGCAACACCTCCGTCTTTGCGGGATGCACGGGGGATATGGTCACTAGTGTAGCCAGGAGGTGAGGCCTCATTTAACACAGTAAATTCATCAGGCTTAAGCCATGTTTCAGTCAGGCCAATCACATCAAGATTATGATCAGTGATTAGTTCATTGACTATAATTGCCTTTGAAGTAAGGGATCTAACATTAAGTAGCCCTATTTTGAGATGTGAGGTATCATGATCTCTTTCAATAATGACAGGAATGGAGGTGGTCTTTATCCTAGTGAGATTGCTAAGGCGAACACCGCCATGTTTAGTTTTGCCCAACCCAGGTCGAGGCACAGACACGGTCTCAATGGTGATAGCTGAGCTGACTACACTGACTGTGCTAGTGGCAGACTCCACTATGCTGGCAGGCTGGCTAACAGCCTGCTGCCTGGCCTGCACCCTATTTCATTGTGGAGCTAGAGGAGTTAGAGCACTGTCTATGTTGGTAGATAAAATGAGAGCAAAGCCACTGGCCGACGGTTGCCATGACCCCCCGACGCCCCAAGGGTTTGGTTGGGAAGCTTAATCCATTGGTCACGGGCCGCACGGTAATCATGATAACCAATACACAGCCCAGTGCAGCAGAGAGGAGTGGGGTCAGTGGGACAAAGGGAGAGGGATTATGTTTATGCCTCCTCTTTCTAACCTTTGAATAATACTACTGCCATACCACTGCGGGATGTGGGGAGCAGGAGGTGGAGAAGGGAGTGTATATGCCCCCTATCTCTAACCTCCCTATTAACCCTGCTCCCGTCCGACTGCACTTGGCTGTGCTGGGACAGAACTGACCTCCACACAGCTGGCAGGGGAGCAGCATGGAAGTCACGACACACTCAGAGTCAGAACACAGTGCAGAACACAGTGCAGAACACATACTCCGTTTTTACACATGCATACATGCACACAAACATTCACAATCACATTTGCACTCATTCACAAGTGCACAGAACCTTTTCTCAAGACAAACACAAAGTCATATAGAGGGCAAACACACACACACACATACAGTTGAAGTCGGAAGTTACCATACACTTAGGTTGGAGTCATTAAAACTTGTTTTTCAACCACTCCACAAATGTCTTGTTAACAAACTATAGTTTTGGCATGTCAGTTAGGACATCTATTTTGTGCATGACAAGTAATTTATCCAACAGTTGTTTACAGACAGATTATTTCACGTATAACTCACTGTATCACAATTCCAGTGGGTCAGAAGTTGACATACACTAAGTTGGCTGTGCCTTTAAACAGCTTGGAAAATTCCAGAAAATGAAGTCATGGATTTAGATGCTTTTGATAGGTTAATTATCATCATTTGAGTCAATTTGAGGTATACATGTGGAAGTATTTCAAGGCCTACCTTCATAATCAATGCCTCTTTGCTTGACATCATGGGAAAATCAAAATAAATCAGCCAAGACCTCAGAAAAAAAGTGTAGATCTCCACAAGTCTGGTTCATCCTTGGGAGCAATTTCCAAATGCCTGAAGGTTCATCTGCAGCCATCTTACCGCTCAGGAAGGAGATGCGTTCTATCTTCTAGAGATGAACGTACTTGTCTCGTTCTGACCTTAGTTCCTTTGTTTTGTCTTTGTTTTAGTGTGGTCAGGGCGTGAGTTGGGGTGGGCAGTCTATGTTTGTTTTTCTAGGTTGTTATATTTCTATGTGTTGGGCCTAGTATGGTTCTCAATCAGAGGCAGGTGTCGTTCGTTGTCTCTGATTAAGAATCATACTGTTTTCCCCATTTTGGTTGTGGGTGTTTATTTTCTGTTCTGTGTTTTGTTGCACCGTTCAGGACTGTTCGTTTGTCGTGTTTTGTTTCAGTGTTTATTAAACCCGTTTTATATGAACACTTACCACGCTGCACCTTGGTCCTCCTCTCCTTCCCCAGACGACAAGCGTTACAGTACTTTGGTGCGAGAAGTGCAAATCAATCCCAGAACAACAGCAAAGGACATTGTGAAGATGCTGGAGGAAACAGGTACAAAAGTATCTATATCCACAGTAAATCGACATAACCTGAGAGGCCGCTCAGAAATCACTGCTCCAAAACCGCCACAAAAAAATCCAGACTACGATTTGCAACTGCACATTGGGACAAAGATTGCACTTTTTGGAGAAATGTCCTCTGGTCTGATGAAACAAAAATAGAACTGTTTGGCCATAATGACCATCGTCATGTTCGGAGGAAAAGGGGGAGGCTTGCAAGCCGAAGAACACCACCCCAACTGGGAAGCAATGGGGTGGCAGCATCATGTTGTGGGGGTGCTTTGCTGCAGGAGGAACTGATGCACTTCACAAAATAGATGGCATCATGAGAAAAGGAACGTTTTGTGGATATATTGAAGCAACATCTCAAGACATCAGTCAGGAAGTTAAGGCTTGGTCGCAAATGGGTCTTCCAAATGGACAATTACCCCAAGCATACTTCAAGATGTGGCAAAATGGCTTAAGGACAACAAAGTAAAGGCATTGTAGTGGCCATCACAAAGCCCTGACCTCAATCCTATAGAAAATTTGTGGGAGGATCTGAAAAAGTGTGTGCGAGCAAGGAGACCTACAAACCTGACTCAGTTACACCAGCTCTGTCAGGAGGAATGGGCCAAAATTCACCCAACTTATGGTGGGAGGCTTGTGGAAGGCTACCCAAAACATTTGACCCAAGTTAAACAATTGAATGGCAATGCTACCAAATACAAATTGAGTGTATGTAAACTTCTGACTTCTGGGAATGTGATGGAAGAAATAAAAGCTGAAATAAATCATTCTCTCTACTATTACCCTGACAATTCACATTCTAGAAATAAAGTGGTGATCCTAACTGACCTAAAACAGGGACTTGTATTAGGATTAAATGTCAGGAATCGTGAAAATCTGAGTTTAAATGTATTTGGCTAAGGTGTATGTAAACTTCCGACTTCAACTATATATATATATATATATATATATATATAGTCTGATGCACACACACACAGTTTACAGGATAACATTCTAGCAATACTTTATGTACAAACATAAATCCTTTTTGAAGCTACTAACGTACAGTTTTCATTATAAAGCAAAAGCATTAGATAAGTGCTGGAGGTTTTTGTATGCTACAACGGATAGCAGTAGCTGTATGATACACGTGCAAGTATAGTGATCATTGTTACAACCATTACCATTTTTTGTGAGCTATCATAATCATCATAGTAGTTTGGCTGGCAGAGTGGCGTAGACAGCCAGATAGATAGTGAGACTCCGCCCTATTATCACTCACAACACTACAGGGCTATAGTATCCAGAACAGTGCCATATTAACACTCACAACACTACAGAGCTACAGTATCCAGAACAGACCCTATTATCACTCACAACACTACAGAGCTATAGTATCCAGAACAGCCCCTATTATCACTCACAACACTACAGAGCTATAGTATCCAGAACAGCCCCTATTATCACTCACAACACTAGAGAGCTATAGTATCCAGAAGAGACCCTTATTATCACTCACAACACCACAGAGCTATTAGTATCCAGAACAGCCCCCTATTATCACTCACAACACTATAGAGCTATAGTATCCAGAACAGCCCCTTATTATCACTCACAACAGTACAGAGCTATAGTATCCAGAACAGCCCCCTATTATCACTCACAACATTACAGAGCTATAGT
This sequence comes from Oncorhynchus mykiss, assembly GCF_013265735.2. NCBI lineage: Eukaryota > Metazoa > Chordata > Actinopteri > Salmoniformes > Salmonidae > Oncorhynchus > Oncorhynchus mykiss. Next base: position 7,208,083 of record NC_048592.1, read on the forward strand.
ATCCAGAACGGCCCAGCACCCTGTTATCACTCACAACAGAACTGTATTGACAACTAAACTCTCTACTAAACTCTTTCGCTCTCCTACTCTGAGACGGCCAGTGGGCAATTGTCTGTGCCCCACTAGACCAGTGTGTCCCCACGCTATCCTGCATCCTGCACCCCCACTTGGTCCTCCTACGGGAGTGGTCCCTGGCTGGAGACCGATAACGAAAAATGTAAATTAAGTCATGTGAACCCTGTCCATGCCATGTGCATCATATAGTGGAGAGTACAGTGGGATTTATTATGATGTGTTCTGTTTTCATTCGTTTAGTTCCCTCCTTTCTGCTTTACCTCCGTTGAGGTTCTCCATTAACCATTTACAAGTACATCAACTATTTACCATTAACCACTTAGACTCTGGCATCCGTCAGAGAGATTACTCCTGTTCTCAACATGAGCTTCCATTACTGAAGGTTTGTGTCGTGTGTGTGTGTGTGTGTGTGTGTGTGTGTGTGTGTGTGTGTGTGTGTGTGTGTGTGTGTGTGTGTGTGTGTGTGTGTGTGTGTGTGTGTGTGTGTGTGTGTGTGTGTGTGTGTGTGTGTGTGTGTGTGTGTATGCATGCATGCATGCGTGTGGAGAATTAACCTTTTGCCATGATTCGGATAAAATGTAGGAAATTAGAAGGAGTTTAGTGTAGGACGCAATGTCACAATGCTTTCAAATCAGATTAATTCTGAAGGCTCTAAAATTATCCTCTAGTACATCTGTAGAACAAATTGACCAAACGGCCTGTGTGATGATGAACAGTTTTGTATTTATTAAAGTTTAATGAGGCTGAATGGAAATAGATTAGGACATTTGTCTGGTTTTCTCTCTGCCAGAAGAGACGTGTGAGAATCCATCTTGGCTCCGGTCTTGGGAATAGAGGTCATGACTCACCTGATGTTTCTCATTCCAATCCTGTGTTTTTCCATATTCCCGTTTTTGTGAATGTCTGTTGTGGTTGTTGATGGTGTAAACGTAAATCACAGATGGAAGGATTAGATGAAGGTATTTAGTTTTGTTATCTTTCCCTCCTTCTATTCTTCTTCATCAGTTCATGCCTAGACCTCATTATCCCCATCCATAGTAACTAAGCTGGAGTATGGTCGTGTGGTACACTCTTAGAAAAAATGGTTCCAAAAGGGTTCTTCGGCTCTCCCTATAGGAGAACACATTTTGGCTCTAGGTAGAACTATTTTTGGTACAATGTAGAACCCTTTTGGTTCCAGATTGAACCCTTTGTGGAATGGGTTTTACATGGAACCCAAACGGGTTCTACCTGGAACCAAAAAGGGTTATTCAAACGTTTTTTCTAATTGGACAGCCGAAGAAACCGTTCTAGATAGCAAATTGTTTTCTAAGAGTGCAATAGACACATGTTCTATCTGGCCGGTGATTCGATGTTGTTGTGTTTTGAGTCATTGCTCTGAGTAATGTTATCAATCATGGAGCAGGGACTTATGCAACTGAAATAATGATAAGGGGTGACCCAGGTTCCTTGGAAGCACCGTACCCAAACTCCTGCTTCTATAACCTTCCATTTCAACCAGACACTGCATTCTGGAATATTTTTCTGGGTACAGAAACCTCTAGACTCTATGTATGTAACATCTCTGCAAATATTCTGTCCAAGCCACCAACCCACAACAGTAAAGAAAAGGGGGAAATACTGTTCAAACACTCAAAAAATCTGGTCTAAACCAAAAGCATTCTGTACCGATCTGAGACGAGCACATCTCAGTTTTTTTTTTATTGTGTCAAGGGGAGAATAGTTTGTTATTTTTCGATCCCTGGTAGGTACTGCTGTTCAGGTTTGAAGATAAGCATTTGCATACATATGAAATCCATTCGACCTTCAAGGGTCCTTGAATGTAAGAGGAAATAGGGTTGTAGTGTACTTCATTCGGTGCACTTCAAATTGAGAGCCTTTTGAACTTCCCTCAACCTGCTCTATATCTCCATCCCTCTACCTCTCTACCTGAACGAGAGTATTCGTTTCCTAGGTTACCTATTCATTTAGCCCTTTGTGGAGCGTGCTGCACATTCTAATTGATTCTAATGGATGACATTTAAAGGGTGGACTGCCAAAAAGGTTTCGCTATTCAACGGTAACATTCCTGAATAGAACAACATTATAGTGTTCTAGACAGAATATACTTGTAGCCTTTCATGTTTCTACGGGAGAATGGGAGACATCAGACTGACTGAGTGAGTGTCTCGTCTTGAGAAAGTCTTGAGAATCTTGGCTGAGCTCTCCCCTGCCTCCCCCAGTTTGTCCTTGCCTGTGGAGTGTGTTGTGTGTGTGTGTGTGCGTGCTTGTGTGTTAGTTGTTAGTGGCGAGACATCTCTTTTTCAGAGGCCCCTGTAATAGGGTAGCACCTAATGGGAAACCCCTTTATGTTTGGCCCAGGGAATGCACTGATGAAAATACACAAACAATAGTCTCCGATAAAAGGGGGATCATTAACAGCTACAGGACAACTTTTGAAATATATAGATGTTTTGTTCTCTATTTTACACCAAGGTTAGGGTGTTCTGCTCTTTATTACAGAGACAGTGATCCCCCACCCCCACCCCTGCCCAGACCATTAATAACAACATCAAAATAATGAGTTTTTAGCACCCTTATTTGAGTAGAAAAGTAGGATAGAATAGTATTTTAACCACTCACCTCACACAATTTTTATGTAACAAATACCCTTATCTTCAATCATCCTCTCAACAACATGTTTCGAAGGAAATTAGGTCTGATATTAGATATGACTGAACTAATTGGTCTGAAATAATAAGAAATATGACACCCGGGAAGAGGTTTGGAGCTGGTTTTGTGAACGTTTCGCTCTCATAGGTAACGTCCTCTTACCTTTGTCTTTGTAGCAGAACCATGTTCTCCACAGACTCAAATATTTGTCAAGGTCGCTATTTCCTTGGGTCGACTTACCATGACACAGGGTTCAAACAATCTGTTCCCATGACAAATAAGGACCCACTATTTTAAAGGAACCCACAAGAGGCAATATGTAAACAGACTATGATATTTACATCAATCAAGGCTTGACCAGAACACTGCTGTGGACAGTCACCCCCCTTTCAGTATGCTCACACTGGCCCCTAGAGGTGAGAGTGGGACATATCAGATAACATGCATCGGCCATTATATGCCTGCACTGGATCTCAAATGACATTGTAACAACTACCCATGACAAAACACTATCATAGAAAACAAAGTGACTGTAAGCTTCGCAAGTCAGTATTTTACTGATTTGATATCCTACTAATAAAAACAGTCATTCAATGTTGAGTGTTTAACATCACATAGCTGTGCTATACCTGTAGACATAAGAGAGATGTGCAGATTAAAGGACATTTATTTATCTGAAATTTGCTCCGTTGACTGTGGCTCAGACTGTCTGTGAATTCATGAGCAACTGAAGGCAATAAACAAATTACCTGGTAGAAAACGATGTGAATTAATTCATGAGCAACTGAAGGCAATAAACAAATTACCTGGTAGAAAACGATGTGAATTAATTCATGAGCAACTGAAGGCAATAAACAAATTACCTGGTAGAAAACTATGTGAATTAATTCATGAGCAACTGAAGGCAATAAACAAATTACCTGGTAGAAAATTATGTGAATTAATTCATGAGCAACTGAAGGCAATAAACAAATTACCTGGTAGAAAACTATGTGAATTCATTCATGAGCAACTGAAGGCAATAAACAAATTACCTGGTAGAAAACTATGTGAATTAATTCATGAGCAACTGAAGGCAATAAACAAATTACCTGGTAGAAAACTATGTGAATTAATTCATGAGCAACTGAAGGCAATAAACAAATTACCTGGTAGAAAACAAACTATGTGGCATCGATATTAGTCAGAAACGTTTCTTCGAATGTCAAAATTGACTACAACGTGTAAATGGGATCATTTTGGTCATAAAGTCAGTCTCGTCAAAAACTGAGATTTGCGAGATAATTAGGAAAAATGTGTACGTTTCAGAATGAAGGGTACTGTAACAGTCTTCCTTGGGTTGGGTTTATTTCAATCATGCCTACATCTGTCAGCACCCAAGTAATCATCAATTCGGTCTGCACTCAACCACATGATAATGCCCATGGCCAATTTGGTTTGACATTTGATATCCCTATGGGACCAATGGAACAATATTTTTTAAATGTAAATATCTCCAATTGCAATGACTTAAAGACCTCAAACTAACTGTAAATTGTAGAAATTCATATACAAATATTGAAAGCATTTAATGAGACTAACAGACGTGCAACATGAAAATATTGTCCCATTTACATTGTATGATTTATTGACAGTCCCTAACTAGCCCCACAGATAGGCTACCCAAAGCAGGTCCTTGCCATTCTGCTGCCCTAGGCAAGACCCCCAAAAATGCAGCCCCCTCAAAACTAGAATAGTCCCATTAAGCAAAATTACGTTGACAAGACGTCTAAAAGACGTAACTTCCAGACGTTGAAGTTGTTCAATTTAGGTTCTGAATGAAAGGTGAAAATACGTATTTTCCAGACATTGAAAACGTCTGGTTTTCTGGGTGTTGAAATCAGGCAAATATTTGGTTCTGAATGAAAGTTGAAAAGAAGTCATTTATAGACGTCTATGATTGGTTCAGATTTGGTACGGACTGAAACAAAAATCAATGTCCGTGGATGTGGAAATCAAGGCCAATCCAGACTGCACCAACAAAAGACATCCAAAAGGTGTCGGCTTCGTTCCATGCTTACTGAGGTGTAGCCTGCAGTGTTGCCTGAAATATAATTTTATGAATCCCCATTTATGTGGTAAGCCTACCATTTGTAGAACACAAAAAAAGATGTCTGGTCTGAACCAGAACCAAAAAAAGGCGTCCAAAAGATGGCTTGTGCTTACTGGGGTGTAGCCTACCATGTTATACCCACAATGGAATTGTATGAATGCCCATCCATGTGGTAGGCCCACCATTTGTAATTACAGGCCATTTCATTGGCTTTGTTAGTCCTGTATCCTGTGACTAATCAATTTGACTATTTAAGCTCTGAATATCAGCTACCCAAGGTTATCAGGAGTTATCGTGAGACTATTGTAAAGAAGAATGTGTTCTTAACTGACTTGCCTAGTTAAATAAAGGTTCAATAAAAAATGTATACATTTTCAATGTGTTTACACAGCGGGAAATGTAAAAAAGTATTTTATTTTTTGCTATGATCAACTTTGATGGATACAAACTTATAACCACCAATCAAAATAGAAAAAAAATAGAGGAAGGCCAGGACTAAAAACAAACCAAATGTAACTATTGTAACATAGACTGTGTCTGTAAAATGTATATAGTACGTATAAGTTGGAAGTAGAAGCCTTAATGTTATTGTTTATTAGTTTACTCCAATTAGGGAAGGGGTGGTAGGGTTTGCAGGGAATAATAAAATAAAATAATATATTTCAAAAAGATGTGTGTATAATATATAGTATAATATATATGTATATGTATATTTGTACGTATGTATATGTATGTGTACATGTATGCATGTCTATATATATATATATATATATATATACATATAGTGCTGAGCTAGAAGTGTAACTGTCGTGATGTTCGCTACTGTTTCATCCCCTCTCGAGGTATATATATATATATATATATATAGGTATATATATATATATATATATATATATATATATATATAGGTATATATATATATATATATATATATATATATATATGTAGGTATATATATATATATATATATATATATATATATATATATATATATATATATATATATATATATATATATATGTATATATAGGTATATATATATATATATGTATATATACATACCTCGAGAATACCTCGAGAGGGGATGAAACAGTTACACTTCTAGCTCAGCACTGGGAATAAGTACTATTTTTTCTATCAAACAGCAGTTACCTTGCCAGCTAGATCATTCAACTAAAGAGTAGCCAGTTTCTATTTGATCGGGGGAAACCTGCATGATGTAAAAAGTGTCCGTCTCATTACATTGTCATACATTTTATCTCCAGCCTGTAGGCTACAGAAAAGGACATGTATTCATTCTACCATATCCTATATCTGCTACATGATTTATGTTAGATAATTGTTTTGACGGAACGTTGGTGGAGCGCTGCAGCAATGCGTCACTCCAACAGCACCTCGGAGAGGCGAACTGGGAATAGACAAGCAAAATATGTGGTGCACCTGCCTTTGACGAAGTGGGCTCTGCTTATCACAGGGCAGCATCAACGCTCACCTTAAAAACCGTTATGCCATTGCTTGAGACAAATTGTCATTGTTTTGGGTCAGAATTATGTGAGGATTTATGTGTTGTTGTTGGAGGGGGGTCTTGGTCAGTTTAGCTCAGAAAATGACGCCCTCATTAATCTGCCACTGTTGGCGGCCACCTAATCCTGCCTAATGAGCGGGCCAGCCATAATCCAAAAATCAATCCAATTTTGCCACAATGGCCGGCTGAAGCTAATTGTTGAAAGAAGTTGGCTAGCTTGCTAGTGAGTCTAGGCTGCTTCCAGACACAAAACCTGGTTAGACTGTTTCAAGTTATCTAGAACAACAAGATCTCATCGTGTCCCGTCTAACGTATTATGGATGAACATCTATTTTTAATGCATTCATTCCGTGTGGTTACAGGGTTAAAACAACATTAATTCAAAGGTTAACAGTTTAGGCATTACTTCAGAGTTGTTAAGATTTTGCTACGGTATGGGGAAGGCTTAAAAAAAAATGTTTTAAAGCAACACACTAGGTATCATCAGTATTCACGGCTTGCTATAGCATTGAGAACTGTCAGTGGTCTAAGCAGCACGCTCCAGCTGCAAACCTCATGAGGCAGCAGTGTTAGACTGTTGGGCCAGTAAACGAAAGGTTACTGGATTGAATCCCTGAGCTGACAAGGTACAAATCTGTCGTTCTTCCCCTGAACAAGGCAGTTAACCCACTGTAGGGCGTCGTTGTAATTAAAAGTAACTGACTTGCCTAGTTCAATTTTAAGAAATGATTTTCCACCCAGTGCTGGGAAATTGTTTTTCTTTCTTTTTGTGAGTGCTGAGGAAGGCATAAATACTCAGGAACTTTTCAAACATCTGAAATCCCTGTCTACTTCTAGTGACCAGCCTGATCTAGAACAGGGAATGACTGTAACTGTGTACTTTTTTTGGCACAATGAAAGTACAAACGCTTACCACGTTCGAACACACACACACACACACACAAGAGACACCCACATCAAAGCACGGCCTCCAAGACCCAAATCTCATTCTCAGTCGTATTTCCTAATGAGAAGAATTGAAACGGAAGCTGAAGTTCAACTCCCCTTTAACATCATGTTTAAAGAGTTCAACTCTTTTCTGACTCCCCTCCTCAAGTTTCAATAGCAATGATAGCAACAATCAATAACTTAAGGTTACTTGTTATGAGTGGCGAATAAGTTGAGACCCTCAATTCCATAAAAGGAGCCAGTCCCGCCCTCTGGTTATTCTCAAGCTTCTCTTCCTCACTCTCCTGCGAGCAAAAGGAATGCGGTGAGATGTATTACTCATCATTTCAGAGAACTGGGGTTAAGCAAGTAAGTTCTCTTTCAATTACTCGTTTCGATATCTCACATGTGGGGATATTGCCAACTCCCATATCGCAAAACATGCTCTCCAAAGCCAGGGAAGTCCCAACATCAGCAACCCTCAGAGGTCCCGAAACCAAGGGAGTATGCACCAAAAAGGTGCACAGACAACCCAAGGGGAAAAATCTCATAACAAAGTGAGGGGAAGCTAGACGCATACAACCTCAATCTAATGAGATATGCCCCAAACAGTGTCCGGGAGGTAAACTCCTATGTAGGAGAGGGACCTCAGAAGGCCATCAGCCAAAAGAATGGTCCCCATGATCTGGCAGGATATCGTTGAAATGAGCGAAGAGCATGACAGCCTTGCCTGAGCTCTCCTATAATCCAAGTAGATGTGAACCACACTTATTGGGAAGCGACTGGGAATTGACGGGGAAACGAAGGGGGAATGTCCGGGGAACATCGGGGAAACGACAGGGATGCCCTTCTAGGGAAGGAGACAGGCAAAAAGCCACAGGCTCCAAGGTGTGACAATGGAAAAAAGTTGACCCCGCCCAAAGACAGGGTTAAGTACATTAACCTGAAAACCACCTGGACAGACTGTGGGTGCGAACAGTGGCTTGTAGAGCACTGTTCACACATACGCTTAGGGACACCAAGGGCAGTAGTAAAGCAAAAGGAGGAATATTATGTCACAATGCTTTTAATTGGCTAATAGCTGCTGTGAAAGGATTTTAAGCACAATAGACACAGACAGCTAAAAGCTTGGCGAATGGACGTAAGCGACGTGTCCACCATAGAGACTACCCAACAGTTATGGATAAACTGTGTCACTGGCGGGACCTTGGCAGGCCGAGAAAGCGGCAAAAGGACCCTAACAAAGATAGACCTTCTCCTACCAGGAGCATAGGACCCTGGAAAGCAGAGTGTAGAGATGAAAAATCTGTATAGTCACACCACTTCTCCACGACATAAACGCACCAACGGTAAAAACAGAGAGCGTGCATAAGTGGCCTGTATCATCTCCTTTTTTCTTTTTTTTTTTTAACCGGCTACGCCCAGAAGGCTAAAGCATCTTGGTGAGCAGGGTTATAACTGCCGATGGGAAAAACGCTGGTCATCAAGGGCTCGCAGATGAGGAGGGAAAGCATACGGCATCACCCTCTTCTCCTGGATGTGTCACCTCTTCCACCCCAAACGGCGTGGTCACCGTGTTTACCAGAAACAACTCAACTCAAAGGGTACTAGTTTAGGGGTTCATTCAGAGTGGATAAGGTTAGGGCTCTGGTTTGGGACAGGATTGAAACAAAATAATTAAAAACGACAAGCTAAGTTTCACCAGCAGTCCCCATCTCCTGCGCTATCTCAAGGATTTCTGTGAGATGAATCCCATTGTCATCCTCGTCATCGCCTAACTCGCCTTCCCCTGACACTGTGTCATCAGACAGTGAGGGCAGGGAGTCGAGGCTATCCATGACCTCGCTCCAACTTGGCTCAGTTGCGGAGTGCTGAGCCTCGGCTGTCACTGTTGGCTCGGAGGCCAGACGGGATATCGAAATAGAAGCACGTTTAAGCCTCCTCTTCAGACCTGCCCTCGTCAGCAGTCTGCAGTGGTCATATGATTCAGGGTCCCAATCAATTGATGCATAGAGGGTGGTACTCTTTCCCCACAATCTTGGAGCCGCAAGAACTTGGGGGTTCGAGTGCTAGGCCTCGTTCTGGAAAGGGATAGCAGTGGCCATTGTGAGGGACAAGGCTTGCTAGTGGGACCAAGCAATGTCTGTTGAAAGAACAACATAGATGTAGATGGCATGGGCTAGCTAGTTAGGAGCTTTGCGGCTAACAGCTAGCAATATTGACCACTGTATAACGCTATAGCCACGAGGCTAGTGGAGTGTTAGCTAGCTAGCAGCTACCTTGTGGTGAAGATGTGCCATGGCTAGCTCAGTGCTGGCTAAAGGAAACCGTGTGACTGAGTTAGCCTTCAGAAAGAGTGCTCAGCAACCGACGAGAAGGCTGTGAGGGTTGGTCTAGTTAACAGAATGGGTGAATGTAGGTTAAACTAGATGAGATAAGGGAGCTAGTAATGCTACCGTGTTGCTACCTTGCTTCTCAGCAAGCTAGCCAAGTCTCAATAGCTAGCAGTGACGCTAGCTACAGTACCAACAGAGACTGAGAAGTAGAAAATGAATTTTATTGAAGTTAGGGTCTCACCTCATTCACCACTCTACCTGTCTGTCTCCAACAAAAGCTTTGGATAGGTACTTCCAAGAGAGTAGCTGGTCCTAGTGAAACCCCACATTTGAGATATCGAAAAGAATAATTGAAAGAGAACCATTACTGTATCTCTTTCTGTAAGACTGATGATTACTTTGAAGAGATGGATCAATTCTCTCTCTCTCTCAAGCAAAACTGTTTTATTTTCTTGTGAGTTTAGCATGTTTAATCTACAGTATGCATGCCTGGTCTTGCCAAACACTCACTCACACCTGTATGGAGAGAAATGGATGCAATAGATGCTAGCCATGGGACTGAGTGAAACCAACTGCCATTAAAAACACTGACTCCTGTCCTTAAGAACCGATGTAGGTGAATACAGAGAGACTTACCTCAGGTGATTTTGATCTTGTAGTAACTCAGATCATGTATATTTTGAAATGTAAATGAAGGACTAATTAAAGGAATCTTTTGTTTTTGTTTTGTGCATTAGTTCTACTCAGATAAATGCCGTTGAAGAATAGGATTCAAACCTCAGGAGTGGGAGGAGGGATACTTTACAGTCTGACCAGCACTCATTCCTAGGTTTCTAATCTCCAATGTTATGTTCAAAGTTATTATGATGTAATACATGTACCAAAGTGTACCTTCCTAAGGAGTCACTGCGCAACCTCAAATAACAGCCATTTCAGGTTGTTGTGTGGAGCGACTCAAGACCATTATGAGAAACACACACATTGTGGCTTCTCCGTTTGTCTCTCTATTTGTTTGTTTCATTGTAGTAAAGTATTTTGTTGGTCAAGTCTACAATGTCAAAGCTTCACTTCATCCTGGCGATATAGCCTCGTTAAGTTTGGAACCTTTTATATAGTCTAAGTATTGCTGGAGAAACCTCGGAATGGGTGCTGAACTCCATCGCTCCACCTGAAGGTTATCCACACTCACACACACAAACAGTTACAGGAGAAAGGTTCTAATCTCAAAATCACAATTCTAATTCAATGGAGATATGGAAGTATGCTAAATCCTAAATACTGTTCCACTTCCTGTTGCAAATAGTGCTTGGACCCTTGGCTTTGGAGAACAGAACTGTACATACTATATATATATATATATCATGTAATCTTGTCTGTTTCTTCTGCCATGCCTGACAGAGTAAAATGACTGTTGATTTTTAAATAGTGTAGATATAGTTGTGTAGGATATAGGAAGTATCTATAATATTCTAGCATATATTCTCTAAGTGTTCAATCCATTTCACCCAGTCACACAGCAACTTTACTTGTAGGAGAGGTACATATAAATCTGTCTCTCGACTATCTGGAGGCTTTTATACTGTCTGTCTTGTAAAATAATATAGATTTTTTGTCATTAAAGCATGTTGTTACACTGTTACATCTGTCTCCTCTTGGTTTAAAGTCAATATGAATTCAATTTCACGCTGACATGCACAGCATGCACACACTCACAGACACACGCAATATGTCTGGTCATTCTGGTCATTTGCCACTAGAGGGCAGCAGTATCATCTGATAACGACTATCCTCTCCTCTGCATCCCAATACTGAAACATAAACTAGATGACATGCAAGATCCTTACAAAATGTACACTACCGTTCAAAAGTTTGGGGTCACTTAGAAATGTCCTTGTTGAGTTGCAAAATTAATAGCAAATGTAGTCAAGATGTTGACAATGTTATAAATAATGATTTTTAATTGAAATAATCCTCCATTTGCAACAATTACAGCAGTGCAGACCTTTGGCATTCTAGTTGTCAATTTGTTGAGGTAATCTGAAGAGATTTCACAGCATGCTTCCTGAAGCACCTCCCACAAGTTGGATCGGCTTGATGGGCACTTCATACGGTCAAGCTGGTCCTACAACAGCTCAATAGGGTTGAGATCCGTTGACTGTGCGTGCTGGCCACCCCATTATAGACAGAATACCAGCTGACTGCTTCTTCCCTAAATAGTTATTCCATAGTTTGGAACTGTGCTTTGGGTCATTGTCCTATTGTAAGAGGAAATTGGCGTCAAGCACTCCTCCAGCATCTTTTCATTTTTTTTGCGTCTCACGAATGTTCTTCTTTGTGATCCAAACACCTCAAACTTAGATTTGTCTGTCCATTACACTTTTTTCCAATCTTCCTCTGTCCAGTGTCTGTTTTGCCCATCTTAATCTTTTCTTTGTATTGGCCAGTCTGAGATATGAAGGCCAGCATCCCGGAGTCTCCTCTTCACTGTTGACATTGAGACTGGTGTTTTGTGGGTACTACTTAATGAAGCTGCCAATTGAGGACTTGTGAGGCATCTGTTTCTCAAACTGGACACTCTAATGTACTTGTCCTCTTGCTCAGTTGTGCACTGGGGCCTCCCACTCCTCTTTCTATTCTGGTTAGAGCCAGTTTGCGCTGTTCTGTGAAGGGAGTAGTACACAGCGATGTGCGAGATCTTCAGTTTCTTGGCAATTTCTCACATTTCTCAGAACAAGAATAGACTGACGAGTTTCAGAAGAAAGCTCTTTGTTTCTGGCCATTTTGAGCCTGTAATCGAACTCACAAATGCTCATGCAATGATCAATTAGCCTTTTAAAATTATAAACTTGGATTAGCTAAGACAACGTGCCATTGGAACACAGAAGTGATGGTTGCTGATAATGGGCCTCTGTACGCCTATATTCCATAAAAAAATCTGCCGTTTCCAGCTACAATTGTCATTTACAACATGAACAATGTCCGATCAATTTTATGTTATTTTAATGGACAAAAATGATTGCTTTTCTTTAAAAAACAAGGACATTTTGAATTGACCCCAAACTTTTGAACAGCAGTGTGCTTTAGTTTCCATTTGAATCAAAGGCCAAAACAAGTCAGAAAACTCTACACATCGTCTATAAATTAGAATGTGTTGCATTGACCGAAAACACTTTTTGATTTCTCTCTCAATTAAATGAAAATCAAAGATAGGACTACCATCCAATTGTTTGTTTATTTATTGAATTACTCAAAACACACATTTTACCCATACTGTTTTTTTCACTTCGGGTTTTTTCTGTTACGGTCATTACTCAGTAAAGGTCTCAACAGGCGAAAATGATGAGTAACTGCACAGGCTCTCTATGCTACTGTGGAATAGAGATGGGAGAATGGCTCTCAGGCAGTGTGTGTGTGTATGTGTGATTGTATGGACTATATTGGAAAATACTAGAATAGTGTGTGTGTGTGTGTGTGTGTGTGTGTGTGTGTGTGTGTGTGTGTGTGTGTGTGTGTGTGTGTGTGTGTGTGTGTGTGTGTGTGTGTGTGTGTGTGTGTGTGTGTGTGTGTGTGTGTGTGTGTGTGTGTGTTCACACGGATGTCTGCTCTCATAAGTCTTGTGGTATATCATTAGAGTCACAGAACCCTGAGTGAATGGATCTAGATAGGTAGAAGTGAACATTGTGGTGTTTGCAAAGAATTCTGTGCTAAAGGGAACCAGTACATAAACATTTAAAATCAATATCTAGTCACAATACACATGCGATGTGACTAGAATTACTTCTGATCCTGGAGAAACTCAATTTCTGTAAAATTGGAGGCTAACCCCAGGGCGAATATATCAAGTAATCAATAAACCAATCAATGAATTAAAGGGTACTATGTGTTTGTTACAGGGCTTGGTATGTGAGAGCAACACACTGGAGACTTCACACTGTAAAAGTGTAAGCCTTATTACTTTCACACATCCAGTCCAGTCCAATTCAATGTGTCAGTGTGTGTGCCTGTGTGTAGTACATGAGCGTGTGTGTGTGTGTGTAAGTGTGTACATGTCTTGTGTGTATTTGGGCATTTGAAAAACATATTCGATTAAACGTCCAGTTAACCAGTCAGATTATCCTTGGGGAGAGTCCCTGGCACCTTGACCTCTGCAGCAGAGGTCAATCCTAAAGGTTGAAGGCCGAAGGGGAGGGGCCACACACAATGGCTGTTTCACCCTGAGAGCCATTCCTCCTCCTAATCCCCCATCCTGTTCAGCAGTTCTCTGCCTGCCTTTCTCCATCTTTTCTCTCCTCTTTATTGGAAATTGATTGTCTTCTACCATCACAATGACACTTGGTTCTGATTGATTGGCAGGTAAGGGAAGAGGGAGAGAACATTTTGTACTTGGGCTGAGAGAGCGCTGGGACTCTCCTACACTCTGGAGCCAAAATGGATGCCTTACATCATATACATGAGCCTATTTCAGTAGCCTGAGTGCCAGTCTGTTTCTGCATTAGCCAACACTTTATCTTAGCTTTGGTGAATGTAAAAACAGTCAGGCACCCGGGGCACTACTTCAGGACAGTGCTGGTTTGAGAGATACACACAGGTGCCTTCAATTCAACAACATGAAACAAGCAGTGAATACGCATAAAATAATACAGAGAAAAGACCAAAAAATCACCATCATCCCTCACTAGCACACATCAGGACAGGGTTACAAAAACAACAACAGACACAACAGACCAGGAAGAAAGACGTTGGGGAGGAGGAGACAACACATACAGTACATACACACAACACATACACAACCAGCACAAACAAAATAACAACTGAAAGGAAAGAAAGCATCACGTGGCATCACCCGTTTTCTTAACTTCTCTTTTCCAGCCCCAGTCGTTCTTTCCTTTTCTCGCCCTCTCCTTTACCCGGGAGTACATTTCATCCTGCAGTTTCTATACAGCTATATAATATCCATGCATATAAGAATTGCTCGCGTCGCCCCTGACAACAGAGGTGCTCTGGTGGTTTGGTTCTCTTTTTAATATGGGGATCACTTGAACACACAGGAGACAGTTGGCTTACAAAGCTATAGTTTTTACGAAAGTAAATAAGAAAAGAAAAAAAGGAACACTATTTGTCCACAATGTGTTATCGTTGGTTTTCAAATTAACATTTTTTTTTTACTATCCTGTATTTTTTTCCATTCTTTAGTCATATCCCCTGATGTTTACTGGATGTTACCTATACACCTCCCCTCTAGATTTCTTACAACCTACCGCCCTTCCCCTCACACCATTCCTTATGCCCTAGAACCCTTTCACCATCCTTCCCCTATGGCCTTAAACCCACCCTACCTCCCTTATACTTGACCCTACAACTCTCCCTATACTTCCCCTCTACCCATAATCCTATCTTCTTACACCACACCACACCACCCTCACACCATACCACAATACTTCCCTATTCTTTCCACAACTCGTCAGCTTTTACTTTCTATCTTTCCCACATTCTTCTTTACCCATCCCATTACTTTTAGTTACAGTCAGTCTCCCTCATAACAGGATACAGAGGAATAAATCAATAAATCAACAAACCATATCAAACAGTAAAAAGTCTTTAGTACATATTCTCCATGAATAAAAACAATTATTTTAGCAGTGACTCATGACTTTCATTGCTAATGACGATGTTATTGTTTCACCTTTGACCTTTATATTAAAGATTTGAGGTATATTGGGATGAATTGTCTACACATGCCTGCCTAGTTGCCAAGCTAGCCGGGACAGGGGACAGGTGAAGAGGGTTAGACCCGGGTCAGGGGACAGGTGAAGAGGGTTAGAGCCGGGTCAGGGGATAGGTGAAGAGGGTTAGAGCCGAGACAGGGGATAGGTGAAGAGGGTTAGAGCCGGGTCAGGGGACAGGTGAAGAGGGTTAGAGCCGGGTCGGGGACAGGTGAAGAGGGTTAGAGCCGGGTCAGGGGATAGGTGAAGAGGGTTAGAGTCGGGACAGGGGATAGGTGAAGAGGGTTAGAGCCGTGTCAGGGGACAGGTGAAGAGGGTTAGAGCCGGGTCAGGGGACAGGTGAAGAGGGTTAGAGCCGGGTCAGGGGATAGGTGAAGAGGGTTAGAGCCGGGTCAGGGGACAGGTGAAGAGGGTTAGAGCCGGGTCAGGGGATAGGTGAAGAGGGTTAGAGCCGGGTCAGGGGACAGGTCAAGAGGGTTAGAGCCGGGTCAGGGGACAGGTGAAGAGGGTTAGAGTCGGGACAGGGGATAGGTGAAGAGGGTTAGAGCCGGGTCAGGGGACAGGTGAAGAGGGTTAGAGCCGGGACAGGGGATAGGTGAAGAGGGTTAGAGCCGGGACAGGGGATAGGTGAAGAGGGTTAGAGCCGAGACAGGGGATAGGTGAAGAGGGTTAGAGCCGAGACAGGGATAGGTGAAGAGGGTTAGAGCCGGGTCAAGGGATAGGTGAAGAGGGTTAGAGCCGGGACAGGAGATAGGTGAAGAGGGTTAGAGCCAGGACAGGGGATAGGTTAAGAGGGTTAGAGCCGGGACAGGGGATAGGTGAAGAGGGTTAGAGCCGGGACAGGGGATAGGTGAAGAGGGTTAGAGCCGGGTCAGGGGATAGGTGAAGAGGGTTAGAGCCGGGTCAAGGGATAGCTGAAGAGGGTTAGAGCCGGGACAGGAGATAGGTGAAGAGGGTTAGAATGGAGTGCGGTGGAACACTGTATGTTTTTGGGGGTAGCTGATTGGCCATTGATTTACCCCAATGCTAGCCAGTTAAAGAGAGATATCTGAGGGTGTGGTTTTGGATCACAGAAAGTGCAGACACATCACGTGGCACACTCACACTCCCGCTATAAATTACACAAAAATATCTCTGGTAGAAGTGTGTGTGTGTGACAAAATACAGACACACCTCCATACCTGGGGCACATTAACATCCGACTGCAAGCACACATACACACTTGCACGCACTGGCGCGCACACACACACTCGTGCACAAACACAGGCTCTCTGTTGATCAAACCAACACCATCCATGTCAAATATGTCAAATATGTCTCATTCAATGACCCATGTGATCATTTGGTTAACGTAAGAATGAATAAATAATAGGAATAATAAAATGTACAAAACAAAGTGCTTTTTGAATTCCAATGGGAGTTGATTCTAAGCTTGTGGATACCGTTCCATCCTGTATGTGCCCCCCTACACCTTGGCATGCGTTTAATGAGGTGAGTGTCTATGCACATTTGTACTTCTGTGCATGTCTGTTTGTGCATGTGTGTGTTCAGAGCAGTCCAACCCGTGGTTGAAGAAAAAAGGCACTCAACTCTGTCTGCATAGCTACCACCTCCCTGTGGTCAATATGCAATGCAACTGCTCTGTGTGCGGGTTTATGATTTACAGTTTGTGTGTGTGTGTGTGTGTGTGTGTGTGTGTGTGCGCGTGTGTGTGTGTGTGTGTGTGTGTGTGTGTGTGTGTGTGTGTGTGTGTGTGTGTGTGTGTGTGTGTGTGTGTGTGTGTGTGTGTGTGTGTGTGTGTGTGTGTGTGTGTGTGTATATATATGTATATGTGTTATATGTATATCTGTGTGTGTTAGGATTGAGTCCTGGGTCTAGCGTCAGACCGGCAGCTGAAGTATCTTTGGTATCCGTGGCTGTGTCACAGTCCACTCTGTTCTGTGAGGTAGCCACACTGTGTCTCTATCATGTCTCAGCTTCACTTTGGATTTGAACATAATGCTTTAAACATCCTCGCTACAAACCTACAAATCTCTCCCTGGACACCTATAGGTCTCTTCTCTGCCTCTAAGTGAGACCCATCTATATCACAGGAGGCTGCTGCGGGGAGGACGGCTCATAATAATGGCCGGGAGCGGATGGAATGGCATCAAACACATGAAAACCATGTGTTTGTTGTATTTGAAACCATTCTACTAATTCTGCTCCAGCTATGTCCACGAGCCTGTCCTCCCCAATTAAGGTACCACCAACCTCCTGTGCTCTACACCCCCCACAGTCCCTGTTCGCATCTCCACCTTAAATATGATTATCGCCCGCTAGAAGATGCTACACAAGTGGAAGGAAAAGGAACGCATTGGTTTCCATGGTAACCTGGAAAAAAGATGTCTTCCTGATTCCTGCCTTTTACAGTATGTCCCCCACTAGACCTCTCCAACAGGAAACAAGAGGTTAAAGAGGAAGTGGCATTGTCATTCCTTCCTCCGCCCAATTCGGTGCCCCCTCATTGGAGCTTTCAGCAGAGAGGAATGCAGGGGGCAGTCCAATTCAGGGGTAAAAGTTCAGAGGTCATAAAGAGGTCCTTCGGTAAGTCCAGCTAGGAGTCCATCTACTTCATCACACAAGTATTAACAAATATGCACAGTCATTCTGTTGTGTTCCGTTGTTTCGTTTGTGAATGATCAGTTTTTTCCATGTAGATTTTATTTATTTTAATTATTATTTTTTAGGTTTTAGTTTTTATTAACAAGGTGCTTCTTTACATGTATTTCCAGCACTACAGAGCACAATAGTCACAAGAAAGAGAAACTTTGTGTCTATAGTACTACTTTTTACCCGCATCAATATTATAGAAAGAAAGAGAGAGGAGAGGAGAGGAGAGGAGAGGAGAGGAGAGGAGAGGAGAGGAGAGGAGAGGAGAGGAGAGGAGAGGAGAGGAGAGGAGAGGAGGGGAGGGGAGGGGAGAGGAGAGGAGGGGAGGGCAGACGGAGAGCTAAAGCTCAAAAGCCAGTTTATTTTACAGTTAATTTTCAGTATGTTTTGGTTAGTATTGATAAGATCTATTAATCCATTCTTGTGAGATATGGAATGACCACATCTCCCCATAGAGCTCGTGCTCTATGGGAGGATCTAGAATGATTTGTTGGTTGCTATGGCACTGGCCACCCACTAGGGGGCATGGTAAGGGAAGTAGTTGCACCTGCTCTCTCTGATTATCATAAAAGGGTAAATGTCATTGGCACTCAAATTATATTGTGACGTTTGACCCTTGTGTTTGGCCACTAGAGCAGGGCAGTCCCCTCCTGTTACCTCGATAGAACACTCAATAAGGTCCAGATTTTCCCCATTTGATTGTAACTCTTCGGTACCTGAACATACCCTCCAGTAGCTACATAGTTAACAGCCATACAAAATATGGAATCTTAGTCAAATCAAATCAAAATCAAAATATGACTATGGATGATAGTCTTTGGACATGTCCTCTGTACCCAAAACAACGCAGTTCAGGCTGTGTGTGTGTAT
Organism: Oncorhynchus mykiss; assembly: GCF_013265735.2. NCBI lineage: Eukaryota > Metazoa > Chordata > Actinopteri > Salmoniformes > Salmonidae > Oncorhynchus > Oncorhynchus mykiss. Next base: position 7,226,935 of record NC_048592.1, read on the forward strand.
GCACATGTGCGTGTGTGTGTGTGTCTGTCTCCCCATGTCACCTCTTCTTCATCTGCGCTGACCTGAAAGTGCAAAATAGGTGAAAGCAGTGTAATGATTGTTCTCCTGGTGTTTGGCTTTCACCTTTCTAGGTATTTTATATCAGTGCAGATGAAGGAAAGGAGACAGTTAGACTATTGAGATGTGTGCATGGAGTCAGATACCTCCTCACTCGCAACAGTGTACTGAAACGACCAGCAGGTGGCACTGTTGCACTTGCATGGCAGACCAGATTGCTGCAGAGAAACCACACTCCTGGAGTGTGATTGTACAAACACATTACACACACACACAAAAGCACACATGCAAGTACATAGCATACACACAAACACACAGTGAAATGTGTGTTTTTCTGACTGAGCAGAAGAAGAGAGGACATGTCTGACTGTTTATCCTTGCCTATTTTACACACATGGCCACTGGTGCTGTGCAGTCAGGTCTATTGCCATGGGGTTGTCTTTGGTGTATTTGCTTGGCCCATTAGTCAAAGACTTGAGCTTGTGGATTTATCAATCCCAAAAAAGGGAGACAAAGCTATTCTGTGGGACTACCTTATCTTAGCTATTTTAGACTCCTGATCTTGTTTTTTTTTTATTATTATTTTTTAAATCAGATTTGCTTGATTTAGAGACAGATTTGCTCAAACTTAATGGTCTGAGGATAATTTAGGACACCAATACACCATTCCTCTCTCAGACCTGTTGGTTTCTCTTTGGTTTCTGATGGACAAAACCAAATGGAGTAAAAGGTGAGATCCCTCACAAAAAGAGAACACCTTCAGACCAATGGTCATAGACACCTGATTCAATTCATCAACTATTCATCAAGACCAGGAGTTGAAACAGCTGAGCTGGACAAAAAGCCTGCACACCAGGGTCAGAGACCACCGCTTTAGATCCAAACCCCTCCATCCTCTCCCACCCCCTTCCCTTCTCTCTCATTCCTTGGAGAAGGTGGTAGCAGAGGAGGTACCCGGTTGCGCCGTGGATGAACCGGCGTTGTTGTTGTTCCCATGAGCGTGCATGTGACCGTGCCCATGCACACCCCCGTGCTCGTTCCCCTCAACGCCTCCGGTGGACCCCCAGCGGTCGTGGCAGCGCCGCCGTGCATTCATGAAGAAATTGGAGACGGTGGAGAGCTCCAGGCCCAGCTGCTGGCTGATGGTGATCTGCATCTCCTTGGAGGGCCGGCGGTTCTCCCTAAAGATAGCCGCCAGCGTGCGGCGCTGCAGGTCGGTGAAAACCAGCCGCTGTTTCTTGGGGACCAGGTTCCTTTCACGACCATGGTCCTGCTCCTTCCGCTTACAGGCTGGAGAAGGGGAAGACAGGGGGAAAAGAGAGGGAGAGAAGAGAGGGGGAGAGTTTAGTTTCCTCCAGTCTTTCCTGCTCTTTCCAAGTGTATTTCCCCCTATACTGTTGAATTTGACCCTGATTTTACTGGTAATATTGATAATACAAAAGTCTATTTCAAACAGGAACCTACTACATAAAATAGTAAATATTGAAGGAGGGATGCAGGCAGTGTAAAGAATGGGGTGGATGGATAGATAAAGTAAAGTGGGATGGATGGATGGATGGATGGATGGATGGATGGATGGATGCTTCAGTCTGGTTTTAGACCCCATCATAGCACTGAGACGGCTCTTGTGAAGGTGGTAAATGACATTTTAATGGCATCGGACCGAGGCTCTGCATCTGTCCTCGTGCTCCTAGACCTTAGTGCTGCTTTTGATACCATCGATCACCACATTCTTTTGGAGAGATTGGAAACCCAAATTGGTCTACACGGACAAGTTCTGGCCTGGTTTAGATCTTATCTGTCCGAAAGATATCAGTTTGTCTCTGTGAATGGTTTGTCCTCTGACAAATCAACTGTAAATTTCGGTGTTCCTCAAGGTTCCGTTTTAGGACCACTATTGTTTTCACTATATATTTTACCTCTTGGGGATGTTATTCGAAAATATAATGTTAACTTTCACTGCTATGCGGATGACACACAGCTGTACATTTCAATTAAACATGGTGAAGCCCCAAAATTGCCCTTGCTAGAAGAATGTGTTTCAGACATAAGGAAGTGGATGGCTGCAAACTTTCTACTTTTAAACTCGGACAAAACAGAGATGCTTGTTCTAGGTCCCAAGAAACAAAGAGATCTTCTGTTGAATCTGACAATTAATCTTAATGGTTGTACAGTCGTCTCAAATAAAACTGTGAAGGACCTCGGCGTTACTCTGGACCCTGATCTCTCTTTTGAAGAACATATCAAGACCATTTCAAGGACAGCTTTTTTCCATCTACGTAACATTGCAAAAATCAGAAACTTTCTGTCCAAAAATGATGCAGAAGGATTAATCCATGATTTTGTCACTTCCAGGTTGGACTGCTGCAATGCTCTACTTTCCGGCTACCCGGATAAAGCACTAAATAAACTTCAGTTAGTGCTAAATACGGCTGCTAGAATCCTGACTAGAACCAAAAAATTTGATCATATTACTCCAGTGCTAGCCTCTCTACACTGGCTTCCTGTCAAAGCAAGGGCTGATTTCAAGGTTTTACTGCTAACCTACAAAGCATTACATGGGCTTGCTCCTACCTATCTCTCTGATTTGGTCCTGCCGTACATACCTACACGTACGCTACGGTCACAAGACGCAGGCCTCCTAATTGTCCCTAGAATTTTTAAGCAAACAGCTGGAGGCAGGGCTTTCTCCTATAGAGCTCCATTTTTATGGAACGGTCTGCCTACCCATGTCAGAGACGCAAACTCGGTCTCAACCTTTAAGTCTCTACTGAAGACTCATCTCTTCAGTGGGTCATATGATTGAGTGTAGTCTGGCCCAGGAGTGGGAGGGTGAACGGAAAGGCTCTGGAGCAACGAACCGCCCTTGCTGTCTCTGCCTGGCCGGTTCCCCTCTTTCCACTGGGATTCTCTGCCTCTAACCCTATTACAGGGGCTGAGTCACTGGCTTTACTGGGGCTCTCTCTTGCCGTCCCTGGAGGGGGTGCGTCACCTGAGTGGGTTGAGTCACTGATGTGGTCATCCTGTCTGGGTTGGCGCCCCCCCCCCCCCCCCCCCCCCCCCCCCTTGGGTTGTGCCGTGGCGGAGGTCTTTGTGGGCTATACTCAGCCTTGTCTCAGGATGGTAAGTTGGTGGTTGAAGATATCCCTCTAGTGGTGTGGGGGCTGTGCTTTGGCAAAGTGGGTGGGGTTATATCCTTCCTGTTTGGCCCTGTCCGGGGGTGTCCTCGGAGTGGGCCACAGTGTCTCCTGACCCCTCCTGTCTCAGCCTCCAGTATTTATGCTGCAGTAGTTTATGTGTCGGGGGGCTAGGGTCAGTTTGTTATATCTGGAGTACTTCTCCTGTCCTATTCGGTGTCCTGTGTGAATCTAAGTGTGCGTTCTCTAATTCTCTCCTTCTCTCTTTCTCTCTCTCGGAGGACCTGAGCCCTAGGACCATGCCCCAGGACTACCTGACATGATGACTCCTTGCTGTCCCCAGTCCACCTGGCTGTGCTGCTGCTCCAGTTTCAACTGTTCTGCCTTATTATTATTCGACCATGCTGGTCATTTATGAACATTTGAACATCTTGGCCATGTTCTGTTATAATCTCCACCCGGCACAGCCAGAAGAGGACTGGCCATCCCACACATGCTCTCTCTAATTCTCTCTTTCTTTCTCTCTCTCGGAGGACCTGAGCCCTAGGACCATGCCCCAGGAATACCTGACATGATGACTCATTGCTGTCCCCAGTCCACCTGGCTGTGCTGCTGCTCCAGTTTCAACTGTTCTGCCTTATTATTATTCGACCATGCTGGTCATTTATGAACATTTGAACATCTTGGCCATGTTCTGTTATAATCTCCACCCGGCACAGCCAGAAGAGGACTGGCCACCCCACATAGCCTGGTTCCTCTCTAGGTTTCTTCCTAGGTTTTGGCCTTTTTAGGGAGTTTTTCCTAGCCACCGTGCTTCTACACCTGCATTGCTTGCTGTTTGGGGTTTTAGGCTGGGTTTCTGTACAGCACTTTGAGATATCAGCTGATGTACGAAGGGCTATATAAATAAATTTGATTTGATTTGATTTGATGGATGAAAATTCATAGATTTCCAGGTGGAATGATGGCGAAATAGAGGGATGTAGGGACACAATGAATGACTGATATAGTGAAGGGACAGGGTGTTTAGGTGATGGAGAAGTGAGAGTGATAGGGTGGGAGGATTGTGATGCGTTTGTTCACCTGCACCTGCTCGCAATTGCTAATAACCTAACTAATACCCAACTAATATGTGATAAAGGGAAAATCTGACCCTAACCTGCAAATATAGAAAATGCACTGTAGGCTACAGTCATAAACAGCAGAACGTTTTGTTGACGTGGAGTGCAGGATTTTTTGTTGTTGCCTAATTTACACATGTTTCTGCTTATAATTTACTAATTTTTATTGGCTATTTCGAAAAAACTTGGGATTATAAGGTTCTTTCTGCATTTTTGTCAAAATGTAGTTATTGACATTGTCTTGTTCTGTTCAATGGTCTCTACCTATATAGTAGTCTAAATACCCAAATTCATGTTGATAAGAATACAATAGAAAAAATTGCTGACACCATTCAAACCAATGAGGGTTCGGAATTTTAAAGCCAGTTATTTCACAATCATCTTTTTGCAGATAGAACCATGTAGTCCCAAGCTCTCCATTTGTTAATCATCTGTCTATAATTAGATACATGCAGCATCTCTTCTGTGATTATACGTTGCCCTAAAATACTAAATAAAACCTTGGCACAAGTCGATAGAATCAACACTTCAATCCAGTTGACATCCGTGAAGTTTTCTCTGTCATCCACGCTTCTTTCGCGGAGTAAAGGCCTTTAGGCACCGGGGAGAAAATGCAATAACAAAAAAAATGGGAATGATTTTCTGTGCAAAATTTCAAAATGACATCAGTTTCACCAGTTGTATTAAAATAAATAGAAAGCTGTGAAAAAGACCCAACATGTTTCGGATAATATTTTAGATAGGCTTGGATGCATATTTCATGTGGTTGAAATACTATCAGCTTTTATGATGCTGGTAAAAAATAGAGCCCCAGCAGATGGTCCCTAACTGTGCAATTGCATTCTCTGAAGATGCTGAAATAAATAAATAATATTTGTCCACTCCTGTTCCCAGTGTCAAAATGTATATTTAGTGTATCATTTTACTGCAAGTAATACTTAATTCGGCAGGAGTTAATATTAAGGCAATGTAGAATAGAATAGAACTACAATCAGTGTCCAGATTTCAGTTTCCATTTAAACAATCTGAACTGTAGGCTACAGTTCCCTTGATGTGCCTTAGGCCTATTTGAAGTCCCCATCTTGTGTGACTGTAAAATGTGTAAAGCGCTTTATAATTATCACACATAACATCGCCGGCACTGCTTCATCCTCTTTTTCCACTTCACCACATCTTTCCCAAACATTCGGGCGGGGCGGTCTGTCCACCCATCACTATGGGTGGACAGACAGATGAAAATAAACTGAGGATGGGAGAAGGGGTGTAGAGTTAATTACCCAATGTAGACATGATGTGATTTTGAGAGAGACATGAGTGGGATGTGAAGGGGGCAAGGAAACTGATTTTTCAGCTTAACTGAACTAACTAATGTGTGTGTGTGTGTGTGTTTGTTTAGGGTTAGGTTAAGGTTTACGGTTATGGGTTAGGGAAAATTGGATTTTGAATGGGAATCAATTGTTTGGTCCCCACAAGGACAAGGACGTGTGTTTGGTATAAATTGAAGATCGTGAAAGAAGACAAATCTCAACACTTTTAATTGAATTATCACGAATCAGAGTAATCTATACAGCTTTTCCTTTTCGCATTATCACTGAGGTATGCAGGTAAAGTAACAGGTGTAGCATCAGACTTTCTTCGCGATTTAGCCTACAAAGGTTGGTTGGCAGTGAAACCTGCATGTCATTGATAATTGCATTTTTAGTTTATTTCTATTGGTAATCACTGTAGTTTCGCCTACACCATGATATGTTGGAACTGGACCATACTGTTTGCCTTTGCTGTGGTCGGCATTTTGTTCATCTTTAAGCTGCATTGGTAGCTTTTGGAGCGGTGGAGTAGAGAGTATTTTATTGCTTTGTCGGGTGCAATACTAGGCCTCGGGTTTCTGAGCCGTTCTGTGCTGCTGGTCTAAAAGCTGCAATGATCGATTTTCCGCGGTTTTCTCCTGAACACGTGGTCCAGTAATCAGGCTTCCCTTCCCCACCCAATTGATCCGTATTGATCTGCGAGCCCGCGGTGTGTGTGCGCGCGCACATGTGCACCCGTGTGTGGGCTTGTGCACGCGCGCGCGTCCCACTCACGGCGGGAGAGAGAACCTGAGCGAGCATGTGACAGACAGCCAGAGAATAAATGGTTTATCTCCGGAGGAAAAGCAGTTGTGGACAGACTGACAGAACCACTACAATACATAAGTAAAATAGAATACATTACTACAATAAAGGTGGACGGTGTATGATTGCTATCCCCATGAGCGTACCACCCTTCCTTCAAGGCCATGAATGAGGCATGCAATTATTTAAATCCAGACCTATGACAGGCTTGGATGAGGCATGCAATGATTTAAATCCAAACGTATGGTAGGTTTGAATTCGCCATATCAAAAGGTTTTTCTCCAGGTGCATGAAACAATGAGGATATTTCCTGCGATATTTTCTACGAGAACCTATTGCCAAATGCTCAATAAACATTATGTTTCTTTCATTTGATTACATTGTGAAAGATGTCTTCAATGATCACACCTTTTATCACACATATTATAGAAATGTGATGTTCAGTTCATTTTAATGGGTAATGCATGTGTATTGCCTAATGTGAATATAGTGTAATGTAGTGTAATTTAGAGTACTCTAGCATTTGAAACATGTATCTAAAATGTTGTTTGAATAACTGATTGATATAATTGTGTTGTGTTTTGGTGATTAAACCAATCTACTCATTATATTTCACAGTAAACGTATATTTAGGATCAGTAACCAGGTTTCCATCCAACGTTTTTATGCGAGTAAAGTAGGTACATGTCGGATAAAACATTTAATGACAGTGCTGATGGAAACAGAACATTTGTCGAAACATTCCAAATGTCAAAACAAAATAAGCTAGAGAATGTGTGATCTTTTTGTGTGGGTAAAGTTCATTATGCGAGAAATGTTGGCGGGAAACGCTTTTATGGCCAAATAGGCTATTGATATAATAACCATCATATCGAAATAACTTTGGAGTCAGTCACACAATGACATGTGTGTGGTCCTCCCACTACTATTTTATCAGCCTATATATTAAATGAATGATGCTGAACTTTACAGGGTGGTGAAAGTGCATGGTGATGAGCTTGATGCTCCTTTCCAATAATTATCCAAGGTTTTATTCTATGAATTAATATCAAGGGTCATAACGCACAGTCTTTTATCCCTAACAAGTCAATCTGATAGAAACATTTCTGGTGGGAAAATGCGCATATTGTTTTTATGCGGATTTTAGAATATTCGCATGAAAATCTGTCGCCATTTGGATGTATACAAACACAATGAATGCACAATGAAAGGTTTTGAATGTAAGACTGGTTGGATTACAAGTGTTTCCAGTTTGGAGTTTTAAGAGTTTTGAAAATTCATCACCTTCTTGTGAAAAGCTGTGGAACAACACAAAGGAATGCATTTCCTCCTCTCACAATGTGTGTGTGCGCCTGCGTGCATGAGTGTGTGTACGTGTAATGATCTCTGCAATGTTGAGGTGCTGTATGAAAATTATGGATGACTGAACGGCAAATTTAGACAACACCAGTAAACAAATATGACTGTGTGGAGTTGATCAATGTGTGTGCGTGCGTGCGTGTGTGTGTGTGCTGAGACAGTGGCATGAATTGCAGATCATAAAAGACTAATCTCAACACTTTTAATTAAAAAAAATACGAATCAGAGCAATTTATAATGCTTTTAACATATTCATTGAGGTGTATACAGGTAAAGTAACGGGTGTGGCAGCAGACTTTCTTTGGTTGGTCGACAGTGAAAGCTGCATGTTCGTGTGTGTGTGCGCGCGTGTGTGCGCGCGCGCGTGTGTGTCTGTGTTTGTGAATGATTTGACTGATTTGGTAATGCGGTTGATGTGTGTGATTAGCCCTATACTGTACAGCTTTTCCTTTTAACCAATTTGACTTCAGATTCCGACGTTTGTCCAAGTTTGTCCAATATGTAAAATGCAGAAGTTTTCCCAAACGTCAAATTTCAACGGTTAAGTTTGGGATAGGGTTACGACATTGCTAAATTGTAATTAAATTGCCTTACCTCCCTAATCTTACCTAAGTTGCACACACATTATATAGATGTGTTGATATTGTGTTATTGACTGTAGGTTTGTTTATTTCATGTGTAACTCTGTGTTGTTGTTTGTGTCGCATTGCTTTGCTTTATCTTGGCGAGTTCGCAGTTGTAAATGAGAACTTGTTAAATACCTGGTTAAATAAAAGTTAAATACAAAATAAATTTAAAAAAAGGGTTACACCAGAAAAAACATGACGGTTAAATTTAGGCATTCATTCCGAATGTTTAAGGTAAGGGTTATGGTTTGGGATAGGCTAATACTTTTATTTAAAAATATATATAAACGCGTGGCTTCCACTGGAATTTAACATCCAACCCTCGGGTCCGGAGCTCGTGGACTACTTGATGGTGGTAATAGTGCTCACCATTTTCCCTGGTGGCAGGGTCCCTAGTGGCAACGTCCTGGGTATCTGGACGGAAGTCAATTGCCTTGGATCTTGAGCAACCTGACTGATACTGTAGGCTATGTTTGTGGGGGAGCTATGTGAGTGTGTGTGGTCTGTGTTTTTGTCTCTGAAAGCAAAGCATGTTAACCCTCATACATCACCATTACTCCAAATGTCTTGCAATTTATTTTCTGAAATGTATTTTCCATTCAATCTCATATACAGCACATTCGGAGAATTCAGACCCCTTTACTTGTTTCACATTTTGTTGCATTATAACCTTATTCTAAAATTGATTAAATAGATTTTTCATCAATCTATACACAATACCCCACAATGACAAAGCAAATACTGTTTCTTAGACATTTGAGCAAATGCATTTAAAAAATATCAAAAACAGAAATATTCCATTTACATAAGTATTCAAACCTGTTACGGTGCGTGAATGAGGACCCAAAAGCGAATTAACTTAAACAGAGCTTCTTTAATTACCAAACATAGGTAGGCTCAGACGGACCGGCAGATTCCGACAGGACAAGACAAGGTTACAGCAAACATGACGACAGTCTGGTTCAGGCATGAAACACAACAAACAAGAATCCGACAAGGACAGGAACAAAAACAGAGAGAGATATAGGGGACTAATCAGAGGGAAAAGGGGAACAGGTGGGAGAAGGGGTGACGAGGTAGTCAAGAGGAGACAAGGAACAGCTGGGGGAAAGCGGGGGAGAAAAGGTAACCTAACAACGACCAGCAGAGGGAGACAGGGTGAAGGGAAAGGACAGAGACAAGACACAACATGACAGTACATGACAAAACCCTTTAGGTTTCATCAAGGATCTCTCTGTACTTTGCTCCCTTCATCTTCCCTTGATCCTGACAAGTTTCCCAGTCCCTGCCGCTGAAAAACATCCCCACCGCATGATGCTGTCACCACCATGCTTCACTGTAGTCACCGTAATCGTCACGATTGGCATTCAGGCCAAAGAGTTCAATCTTACTTTCATCAGACCAGAGAATATTGTTTGTCATGGTCTGAGAGTCCTTTAGGTGTCTTTTGGCAAACTCTAAGCGTCCTGTCATGTGCCTTTTACTTAGGAATGGCTTCCGTCTGGCCACTTTACAATAAAGGCCTGATTGGTGGAGTGCTGCATAGATGTTTATCCTGCTGGAAAGTTCTCCCATCTCCACAGAGGAACTCTGGAGCTCAGTCTGTGTGACCATTGGGTTCTTGGTCACCTCCAAGGCCCTTCTCCCCTGATTGCTCAGCTGTAGAAAGAGTCCTAGTGGTTCCAAACTTCTTCCATTTAAGAATGATGGAGGCCACTGTGTTCTTGGGGACCTTCAATGCTGCAGACATTTTTTGGTACCCTTCCCCAGATTTGTGCTTCGACACAATCCTGTCTCGAAGCTCTACAGACAATTCCTTCAACCTCATGGCTTAGTTTTTGCTCTGACATGCACTGTCAACTGTGGGACCTTATCTAGACATGTGTGTGCCTTTCCAAATCATGTCTAATTAACTGAATTTACCACAGGTGGACTCCAATCAAGTTGTAGAAACATCTCAAGGATGATCACTGGAAATAGGATGCACCCGAGCTCAATTTCGAGTCTCATAGCATAGGGTATGAATACTTATGTAAATAAGGTTATTTCTATTTTTTATTTTAATACATTGGTATAAAAATAAAAATAAATAAAAAAACGTGTTTTCAATTTGTCATTATCATGTATTGTGTGTAGATTGATGAAATAATATTACTTTTTAAATCAATTTTAGAATAATGCTGTAACATAACAAAATGTGGAAAAAGTGAAGGGGTCTGAATACTTTCCGAATGCACTGGACGATATCTCTCAGGTTTGTTTGTTCTCCGCAGCCCTATAGGTTAGTAATTACTTAACTAATTGTGTCTCTCCAAGTCTTCAGTTTGGCATTAACAACTGCTGACGGACCCACACATACACGTCACACTTCACATTTCAACTATAGTGTTCCCCTTTCCTCCCTTTCCTCACCCTTTCCCCCCTAAAAGCAAAGCAGCAGAAGTCCATCCACTCCAGTCTGCTTCATCTGTTAGCTCCCCTTGTTGTTCTCAATTGTTTTCATTTGTCCTCAGATTGATAGTCCCCATATTGATTGATCTACGCTTCAAAACCATTCCATGGAACGTTTATTCAATTCGTTCAGGCTCGGCCTTGCCAAGCTCTCCCCAGGCTTTCTAAGTGACGTTCCAACCCAACTCAATACTGACTAATGTAATGACTGAATACTAGTGCTAATATACTGATACTTCAATACGTAATGCCTGTTTTCAAACAACTGCTGCTACCGGCCATTTTACAATGCCAACACCACTCTCCCCTTCCTTTCTCTCCCATTAGCTCAACCAATAACATCGCAAACACTTGGGCGGCAGACCCCAGGGTGCAGTGTAGGCCTACATTGGAAATCTTCTGTAGAATAAGTTAACACATACTTATAATGGTCAATATAATATATTATGTTTGAATTCAATATTCATATTTTAATATATCATGTTAATATTACTAAAACAAACAAAGGACTGGGAGGATTACATATTATTATATTGGCCCTACAGATGCAGGCTATGTTATCCAGAGATACTTACATCTCTCGGGTTAGGCCTAATTCTAATCAACCCAACTTAATCATGCCCCATTCAAACCACGATCTGTAACTTTCAATTCCATTCAAAGGTGCTCTCTGCTTTTAGTTTTGGTATGACTGCCAATGGGTTATTAGAATCTGTTCTAACCAGCCCGAAAATTAAACTCCAGGGTTACCAGGGCATTCAAATAACTTATTTTATATATCCATAAAGACCCACACTGAAGATATACTCTTCCCTACCAATGCATTATAATTTGTTTGTGAAAATAGCAAAAGAAAGAAAGTTTGGCCTCCCTTTACTCATCATAATCATCACCTTTACATGTACACGTGATGTCACAGTAGGTAGGTAGGTAACATATACGTAACCAGATGTAACCAGACGTAAGCGGAAATAACTTCAAATTTAAAACTTCTAATGAAACCAAATCGTTTGCACTCATGATTACTGGTTTCAATTTAATTTTCAGCCAATTTACAAGCAAATATTTAATGAATGTATTATTGTTACAAATCAACCTACAAGGTTGCGATCCAACTAGCCTGCTAATATTAGCCCTACTAGCCTGCTAATGATACATTAGCACTGAATGAGTCAGCCAGCTGCTGTCAACATCTAGCTCACAGCTACATTAAAGTAATCCAAAGTTTTGGAAATACATAACGCTCTCCAACCAGTTATCAAAGATTGTTAGCTATAGTTATTTTAGCCAGCAAACTGGCTAGCCAGCTCATGTTAGCTATTTAGCCAACTAGTTATTCGCCTAGCTACCCTAGCCAACCACCATGGTTATGGTAGGCAACATAGAGCCCAACTACTGGAGACCTGCTAGAACACAACTAAAACAACTAAAACATAACCGCAGATTAAAAGCAAAGAGCAAGCAGAGACCATCCAATGGTATAAAACTTTCAAAATAGTACAGTCTGAGTTTGCTCCCAAAGCAAGGGGGAGGTGGGTGCTTCACTGGGCCGAAATCCAACATAGATAGATTTCAGATATCAGTTAGCTAGCGCGCTAGCGATGAGCCAAGGTGGGGAAATGTTAAAAAACTCCCACAGCCTTCACAGAAAACATGCAATTAGATCAAGCAGATATGATTTTCTCTTTCGTTTTGAGCCCACGGCAAGAAAGCATCAGAGCCTGCCATGCCAATGGGTTTCCACTAGATAACACATCCACAAAGTCTGGAATAGCTTGAGGTGTGGCTAACATTAACCAGCTTGAGCTAGCTTCCAGGCTAGCATACAAACTCGGTAGCGCAGAATAGATCCTCTATATGTAGTTGAGAAATAGTGCATTGTTTAGAAGTTATATGGAAATAAGTGAAGAAATACGTAACAACCCCAAAACATAAGTGTGTTTGTACTTATAGGTAACCAGATCGTTACTAAGTCTTTGACCACACTGTGTTGTTAAATTGGTGAGTAAAAACTCAAGCTTCTTACCCTTTAAAGATGAAAAGGGTAGCAGGTAGTTGGTCGAATTGTACTTTCTTACTGTGAGCTATAACTCTTGACAGTGTGCAGGATATGACAGAGATGTGAGAGGTAGATGGGGCCTAGTTATCCAGGGCTCAGAGTGTAAGATAGTAACATAGGGCTTAGGGCATTGAGAGATGGTTTCCTTATAGGGATTTCCTTTGGGCTTGGTATCATATGAGGGACATACTGTAATTTAGGCTGCAGGAGTCCCAAGGGTAAGCCTACATAAAAAAAACATGCAAATATCGATGTGTTTGTGAAATAAAAACCCTCCATGTTCCGAGCACAGTTTTGGAGAGAGTAACTACAGTGCCTTGCGAAAGTATTCGGCCCCCTTGAACTTTGCGACCTTTTGCCACATTTCAGGCTTCTAACATAAAGATATAAAACTGTATTTTTTTGTGAAGAATCAACAACAAGTGGGACACAATCATGAAGTGGAACGACATTTATTGGATATTTCAAACTTTTTTAACAAATCCAAAACTGAAAAATTGGCAGTGCAAAATTATTCAGCCCCCTTAAGTTAATGCTTTGTAGCGCCACCTTTTGCTGCGATTACAGCTTTAAGTCGCTTGGGGTATGTCTCTATCAGGTTTGCACATCGAGAGACTGACATTTTTTCCCATTCCTCCTTGCAAAACAGCTCGAGCTCAGTGAGGTTGGATGGAGAGCATTTGTGAACAGCAGTTTTCAGTTCTTTCCACAGATTCTCGATTGGATTCAGGTCTGGACTTTGACTTGGCCATTCTAACACCTGGATATGTTTATTTTTGAATATTCCATTCCATTGTTGATTTTGCTTTATGTTTTGGATCATTGTCTTGTTGGAAGACAAATCTCCGTCCCAGTCTCAGGTCTTTTGCAGACTCCATCAGGTTTTCTTCCAGAATGGTCCTGTATTTGGCTCCATCCATCTTCCCATTAATTTTAACCATCTTCCCTGTCCCCGCTGAAGAAAAGCAGGCCCAAACCATGATGCTGCCACCACCATGTTTGACAGTGGGGATGGTGTGTTCAGCTGTGTTGCTTTTACGCCAAACATAACGTTTTGCATTGTTGCCAAAAAGTTCAATTTTGGTTTCATCTGACCAGAGCACCTTCTTTCACATGTTTGGTGTGTCTCCCAGGTGGCTCGTGGCAAACTTTAAACAACACTTTTTATGGATATCTTTAAGAAATGGCTTTCCTCTTGCCACTCTTCCATAAAGGCCAGATTTGTGCAATATACGACTGATTGTTGTCCTATGGACAGAGTCTCCCACCTCAGCTGTAGATCTCTGCAGTTCATCCAGAGTGATCATGGGCCTCTTGGCTGCATCTCTGATCAGTCTTCTCCTTGTATGAGCTGAAAGTTTAGAGGGACGGCCAGGTCTTGGTAGATTTGCAGTGGTCTGATACTCCTTCCATTTCAATATTATCGCTTGCACAGTGCTCCTTGGGATGTTTAAAGCTTGGGAAATCTTTTTGTATCCAAATCCGGCTTTAAACTTCTTCACAACAGTATCTCGGACCTGCCTGGTGTGTTCCTTGTTCTTCTTGATGCTCTCTGCGCTTTTAACGGACCTCTGAGACTATCACAGTGCAGGTGCATTTATACGGAGACTTGATTACGCACAGGTGGATTGTATTTATCATCATTAGTCATTTAGGTCAACATTGGATCATTCAGAGATCCTCACTGAACTTCTGGAGAGAGTTTGCTGCACTGAAAGTAAAGGGGCTGAATAATTTTGCACGCCCAATTTTTCAGTTTTTGAGTTGTTAAAAAAGTTTGAAATATCCAATAAATGTCGTTCCACTTCATGATTGTGTCCCACTTGTTGTTGATTCTTCACAAAAAAATACAGTTTTATATCTTTATGTTTGAAGCCTGAAATGTGGAAAAAAGGTCGCAAAGTTCAAGGGGACCGAATACTTTCGCAAGGCACTGTAGATTTGTATAGGTTTATACAATAGCAATTGTATAAATTGTAAGCTCATCTTAAACATTTGAATAATAGGCCTGAAAGAAGATCCAAAAAGGCATGTGCAAACTGCAAAAATATTGACCGAAACGTTGGTGAGCAAGTAATTATGTATAAGCAGCAGTGGTGGAAAAAGTACCCAACTGTCATACTTGAGTAAAAGTAAAGATACCTTATTAGAAAAAGTCAAGTAAAAGTCAAAGTTACCCAGTAAAATTATACTTGAGTAAAAGTCTAAAAGTATTTGGTTTAAAATATGCTTTAAGTATCAAAAGTAAATGTAATTGCTAAAATGTACTTAGGTATCAAAAGTAAAAGTAAAATAATAAATCATATCAAAGTCCTTATATTAAGCAAACCAGATTCCACCATTTTCTTGTTTTTAAAATTACAGATAGACAGGGGCACACGCATTCAGACATAATTTACAAACAAAGCATGTGTGCTTAGTGAGTCTTAGAGGGATGCTTTTCTTCACCAGGGACAGGGAAGATGGTTAAAATTGATGGGAAGATGGATGGAGCCAAATACAGGACCATTCTGGAAGAAAAGCTGATGGAGTCTGCAAAAGACCTGAGACTGGGACGGAGATTTGTCTTCCAACAAGACAATGATCCAAAACATAAAGCAAAATCTGCAATGGAATGGTTCAAAAATAAACATATCCAGGTGTTAGAATGGCTAAGTCAAAGTCCAGACCTGAATCCAATCGAGAATCTGTGGAAAGAACTGAAAACTGCTGTTCACAAATGCTCTCCATCCAACCTCACTGAGCTCGAGCTGTTTTGCAAGGAGGAATGGGAAAAAATTGCAGTCTCTCGATGTGCAAAACTGATAGAGACATACCCCAAGTGACTTACAGCTGTAATCGCAGCAAAAGGTGGCGCTACAAAGTATTAACTTAAGGGGGCTGAATAATTTTGCACGCCCAATTTTTCAGTTTTGGATTTGTTAAAAAAGTTTGAAATATCCAATAAATGTCGTTCCACTTCATGATTGTGCCCCACTTGTTGTTGATTCTTCACAAAAAAATACAGTTTTATATCTTTATGTTGGAAGCCTGAAATGTGGCAAAAGGTCGCAAAGTTCAAGGGGGCCGAATACTTTCGCAAGGCACTGTAAGTAGATTTGGCCTTGTGTTTTAGGTTATTGTCCTGCTGAAAGGTGGATTCGTCTCACCGTGTCTGGTGGAAAGCAGACTGAACCAGGTTTTCCTCTTGGATTTTTCCTGTGCTTAGCTCCATTCCATCATTTTTTTAATGCTGAAAACGTCCCCAGTTCTTAAGAATTACAAGCACACCCATAATGTGATGCAGCCACCCCCATCCATTAAAATGTGGTAATCAGTAATGGGTTTTATTGGATTAGCTCCAAACATAACAGTTTGTATTAAGGAATAAATGTGAATTGCTTGGACAATTTGTGTGCAGTATTACTGCAGTGCCTTGTTGCAAACAGGATGTATGTGTGGGGTACAGAGGTGACATAGTCTTTCAGAAATCATGTTAAGCACTATTATTACCCACAGAGTGAGTCCATGCAACTTATTATGTGATGTGTTAAGCACATTTTTACTCCTGAACTTATAACACAACAAAATGTGGAAAAAGTCATGGGATGTGAAAACTTTCTGTGCAATTTATTGAAGGGCCCTAACGAGCCCCGGAGATCGGCTATCCAAAAGTCAAACCAACTTTGCCACTGTTCTTTTCAACTTAAGCCATTTGATAAAATTCTCACTACAAAAAGAATGGTCAGTATATGGGGCATTAAACAGTAGACCGGTGTAGACTCTGCAACATGGAAACAGAATCAATAGAGCATCTCTTTTGGTGCTGTCCATCTATGGCTTGTTTTTGGAGTCAGGTCAAGGAATGGTTGTTAGATCATAATATCAGGGTGTGAATGAACATGCAAACTGTATTGTTGGGGGATTTGAAGGACCACAGTCAGTAAATAGGAAATATCATTGTACTCTTTGGTAACACTTTAATTATTGGGGCAATTTCGGCAGAAATGTTGCAGATGGGGAGGTTCAAGTCCCTAGTGAGACACCATGGGAGAATGGAGGGATGTATTGCAAGAGGAAATGGTAGAATGCCGATTTACTGGGAAAGATGGGGTGATCTGTGGCTGGAATGAACGAGTGTTGGGATAAATGCACAGTATAAATGTTTGAGATCCTCCAATCAGGGGTGAGGGTAGGGATGTGTTTAGTTATGTATGTTTTGTGTTTAGTTATGTATGTTTTGTGTTTAGTTATGTATGTTTTGTGTTTTGGTTTCACACTGTGACTGGTGTGTGTGCTGGTCCTGATGATTATTGGTGCGCTCGCTTCCATGCCCATCAGGCAGAGCTTGGTCCTTCCCGCCCTTGGAAAATCCCTTTGGGCTTTGGGTCAGGGGCTTCGCTCTGCAGGCTTCTCGGGGTGGGTGGGAGCAAGTGCACCCACTGACCAGAGCACCCGCTCATGGGAGAGGCCATTTGCATAGTCTTTGTATTGTATTGTTGTTGTTTTAATAAATGCAATTAAAAATATATATTTATATATATTTGTCACAGTCACACACCAGCCAGCTGAAGCTAATTGGAGACACCCACATCAAACCACACCCTGAAACCAGCCTAGGTTTGAATTCAGTCATAGCCACAACCATTTCATAATGAACCAACTCTAAAACAAGGCCAAATCAGGAAGTTCAGTCGCCCTTTACAGTAAGTGTGTGTCTCTCTCTTGCTCTCTCTCTGTATGTGTGTGTGTGTGTGTGTGTGTGTGTGTGTGTGTGTGTGTGTGTGTGTGTGTGTGTGTGTGTGTGTGTGTGTGTGTGTGTGTGTGTGTGTGTGTGTGTGTGTGTGTTTCATAACTGACCGCACCATGCTGCTATAGTGGTGTGCCCCTGAGCCTGGGCGTGCCTGGGACCGAGGCAGGGGCGGAATGACGTGATCGCGTTTTGCGTGCGGTGAGATGAGCCCTCTCCCTTACCGGCCGGACTACTGCAGGCGAGAAACAGTTTATGTCAATCAATCACTGTCGGTCACACCTCTGGGATCTACGCTCATTGGTTGTCTTGATTAGAGCCCATATATTGCTGTAAATTCAACGGTTGGATTTCCACAAAGACATGCAACAGCAACTGTACAGCCGTCAAAAGATTTTACATTAGAAGCTGCCGTAATTAATAGAAAATTGTTTGATTTCGATGAATCATTTCGTTAATTTTTATGAAATCCTGTGCTTTCTAATGAAGTCTACAAGCCAAGCATTATTGCAATTGAATTATCTTGTACATGCTACACCACCATACGTTCACATTTTAGCCAACATTGGCTATTCAATGCAGATGTTTTTGCAAACTATAATAATGCATGTTTGGAAAAATTATTCACAATCATTCTAAATATATTCACAATTTAAAGAGCCTATTTCCTGTAGCCATTTGGTATAGGCATAGTATTCCCTGCTTATAAAGGAAAAGAGACACTTCTGTTGTTTATTCGATAGGACAATACGGTTTCTGAATAGTTTGGTCTGCTGTTTATTTGTTGTGTAATTTAAAAGCTATCCTATTGCGCACACGAGATTTGTTCAAAGCAGTTTATTCGTATGGTGTTTATAAGCTATGGGTTTGAAAAGAATATGCCTAAATATATTGCATATAGGTCACGGGCTCTTAATGCTAAATTTATTTGGCTATTGGGTTCAAATAAGAATTTTAGAACCCCGATAATTATTTTGTTTTTTCTCCAAATTATGGAAAACGTTTAAATAATAATAATTTGGAGGGGGAAAAAAATCATAAATGAATAAAATTAGTGAAACAGAGAAATCGGTTATGCGCATTTATTCATACAAATGTTCATGAAAAGAGGGAAAAGTTACTGACGTGACTATGCGGATTCGTGTCTTTAAAAATACACTTAGAAATTGTATGGATTAATCCTATCATGCAGGGTTGAAGTATTTACATCATAGTTGTTCCAGTTATTTTTTGTACATTTTAGTCGAATAATTGAATCCTTAAACCGGTTATATTATGCGAAAGCAATGTTGCTGTTGCCGTTGTATTTTGTTTTCGTCTTCGATTGCATTTAATTGAAGTTGTGTGAATTAAGTGTTATGATTGTACATTCTAAACCTGAGAGAAGGTGTCAACCCCACTGAAGATATTAACACACACACACACAGGTTTCAAGTTTCAAGTAGCCTAGTGATTGCACTGCAGGGTTTACAAAACTGAAATGGGGAATTTGGGGAATATGGACTGGCTAAGTCAGCTTGCCAGTTTTTGAAGGGGTATAATGTTGCCACTAAATAGAAAATGGTTTTATTTCGATTAATCACTTCATTTATTTTGGATTAAATCCTGTGCTTTCTAATGAAGTCTACAAGCTCCAATGAGAATGCAAATACGAATGCTGTTGTCCTTTGATGCTAACTCGGTTCAGAACCACAAACAACGCCTCGCCAGCCGACAGAACTTTTACCCAGAACTATGGACAACGCTCAAAGGTGCGAGCGCACAAAAAAGACTAAACCTTGCGTGCGCCAGTTTTCGCATAAAGATTGGTATTTATAAAATGTGAATTTGACGCAAAAGTGTGCATTTCTCAGGCCATGTGTATGCTTGTACAACTTCTAGTGGTCCATCAATTTTTTTGCAAGCAAATATTGTTATTTTGAGGGAAATGGAGATGATTGATGAACGGGAATTATAATAATTGGGAGGGTAATAAAAACATTCAAACATAGGCCTAATGATAAAACAGGTGCATTTGCCGTTGGTAAGGAGATCACATAGCACCATGTAGCCTAATGTGTTTCTTCTACATTTAGGCCTACATTTTAGTCGTTTAGCAGATGCTCTTACCCATAGCTCATTTAATAGCCAAGCATGCTCGCGGCCAGTGTTTGGCACTTGTTAAAGGCGGAATGCCTTTTTAGTTTGAAAATGGTGCAACTCAATATTAGGAAGGTGTTCGTAATGTTTGGTATACTCCGTGTATAGTATGGCTCTGATTTATGTAACGTGGGACAGTTTGATAAATCCCAATAATTTGTTGAGCACCAAATGAAAATTCTAGAATCTCCATGTATGCCAGAATTTAGTGAGAAATGTACTCACGGTTGATAAATGAGGCCCCAGTCGCTCAAACAGTCTACCACAAACATCGCGCATAGGCACTCTGAACACTCTTCCGTACCACGGACAGCGCCTCATAGGCACACAGAACACTCTGCATAACCACAGACAGCACCTCATAAGCACACCGAATACTCTTCAGAACCCCAGACAGCGCCTCGCTTGCCGAGAGAACTATGCACAGAAGAACCCTTGACAGCGCCTTTCCAGCCGAACCCTCACAGCTGAGCGTGTCATTCGACTTCCATCAGAACATTATTGACCTAATCTACTCAGCTTTACTTTACTTCTCAACCTCTTCACATTCTGTGTTTGTCCACGTTTTTTCCTGAATAAAACTGATCCTACCCAGTCTTTCACAACATTGTATTAGGCTACGTAATTGGACAGTATTTAGCTTTTATTTTATTTTTGTATCTAAAATTCTCAAATTCTCTATTAAACCCCAAATGTGAATATGAGACGTGTATATGTCATGCAAATGTTTACTTATTGGCCTTTATATAGGCTACTTGCATTGTTTGTAGTCTACTGTATGGAGGTTACTGCATTGATGTAGTGTGGTATGCTCTGTGGTCCAGTGCATGCAGGGTGTTACTAAACATGTGGTGTTTGTTCTGTAGTAGCAGGGAAGACCATTGATGGGAGAACCTGTGACGCAGAGGGGGGGGGGGGGGGGCATGGGATGAGGAGGAGTTGGACAGATCTGCTCGGTTGGCGCTGCTGGTGCAGTGCCAGAGATGGATGGATGGAGGGAGGGAGGGAGGGAGGGAGGGAGGGAGGGAGGGAGGGAGGGAGGGAGGGAGGGAGGGAGGGAGGGAGGGAGGGAATATCGATTCTGATTCAGAGGGAGTCAGATAAGCCTGAACAATGTATAGTGCAGACACACTCTATAACCCAATCACACACGTACACACCACACACAAGCACAAGCACACACACACAGTGAAATGTGCTTGCATGCCCACATAAAGATGCATTACATACCCCATAAACCATAACAACCTTTACAAATCTAATGACATCACAACCTTGGATTGCATTGAGGTCGATTTGCTGACATAAGCAGAAACAGATCATTACTATGGCTGACTACATACACTAGAATCCCCCTGTTAAAAACACTGCCTTCGTCTTGCGAGGGTTATTTCTATGTAGATCTTCCTTCTTGGCCAGGCAGCCTTTCTACAAGAGATTCTTTATCATAAAAGGACCTTCAGGTTTCAGTAAAAGTTCAATTAGAAAGTGTTTGAATATTAGTATGCCGTCGGAGTTAACAAACATTTAAACAGTGCATTCTTAAGTAACCCAGTTATTTTACTGACTGAGATGTGATTTTGTTATTTTCCTACAGGTGTAAAAACAGCATGTTGTACACACTTTTGTTTGTAGCTACCACACATATGTTGGGTTGTGGTTGACGCTGCGTGTTGTTAACCACACATTTGACTTTGCTTACCCAGAAACAAATCTGTTACAAGGGCTACACCACTCATCCTTCCCTCTCTCTTCTCTTCCCCTTTTCTTTCTACTCTCCTCCATCTCCCTCTCCCTCATTCTTATCAATTATTAAAGTCTCTATTGATCCTTTCTCTACCCTACCTCTATCTGCCTGTTGACACAAAGCCCAAACTCACCAACCCTCAATAAACGCCTGCTCTCCCAGCTGGCAGTGTTAGGGTATGGGCGCCCCCACAACACAGAGACTTAAGGGTATACATAGTGTTATTCCAAAAACGTATCTCTATCAATCCATTCTGTAGATCACATTTCTAATAATAACAACAACACAATTCTGAGCATTGAACCCCTATTAATATAATCAAGCAACATCTGATGTACGATGAGGTTGTTCACTCTTTCCAAGTCTACATCCACTGTCACGAAACAGAAGCCTGGGGCCAGCTTCTGAATAAATGTTCCCAGCTGTCCATTCAGAACCACAGCAGTCTGAATCATCAGGACCAAGGATAGCTGCCTTAACTGGCTCTATATACCCCCAAAAACACTGCCTTTGTCTTGCGAGGGCTATTTCTATGTAGATCTGCCTTCTTGGCCAGGTCTCTTTTTTACTCAATTATATGAGTTGGAACTAGGCTGGAGCAAAAGCATGCCAACCTTGTAGCTCTCTAGGACCATGATTTGTGACCACTAACTGACACAGTCGCAGAGAAAGAATGAACCACAAAGGCAACTGCGGTACACCATTGGCCGAATCCTAACTTAATATCAGTGGGCAAAAGTCAAATTCACATGTACAGACAGAATACTGCTAGATGGATTTGCAACTATTCCTACTCGCAATTATTTGCCTATTTTGTCATATTTTATCAGACAGTTCTCCTTCTATCCTCCAGCTTTATCCCTCAACTCTTTGTCCTGCAGTGTGTGGGTTTCCAATCCACTGAAGCAGCCAGTCCAGTGCTAGCGGCAATGGCAATCATAATGGATTATAGGTTGCATTTTTGTGCAGAGGAGGGAGAGACAAAAGGGGAGAGAGAGAGAGCGAGGGAGAGAGAGAGAGGAAAGAGAGAGTGGGGGTTGGGAATTGGAAGCAGCTTTATTGATCTCCTATCTGCGAAGCCAGGCAAACAGGGAAAGGACAGAGCTACACTATGAATGGCCCTCCGCACTATTATGGCTGCTGGCTACAGCATTCTGTCTTGCGTTTTCACTATTTATTAAATATGCTTCCTATAAGGAAAAGGTTGCACCTGTATCCGGTCTATGGCAGTACAAGTTCAGACAGCTCTAACACTGTCTGACCTGCAGCTTGTGATCACAACACCATGTATACAGTGTGACAGTGCAGAGGAATCAGTTATTGACTGTAACACTTGGGGAAATCATATGCTACAAGAACACGATCTGGCGGTGTCAACACCATCTCCAACAACCTGCTAGAAGCTCCACCTTACCAAAGTCTGTCCTTACGGACCCCTGAGCTAGCCTGCTGATCCAGTCTGAGCTTCAAAACGTTTTTGTGTTGGTTCAATGCCTTTACAAATGTGTATGGTATGATAGCGAGATTGGTGAGATCAGCATTTCCACTCAACACATGCTTGCTGACAAATACACACACGTGCACACGCACAAAGGCTTACGCACACACTTTTCATGAGTCTGTAACTCACCAGCCATTCAGATGTACCTGAATTAATTGAAAACTGTGGTCTGGGAGGGGCACTAAAGTCAACCCCTCTGGCCGCTATTGACAAGGGAATTTACACACGCCTACACATTGGTCAGAGTGATTTTTATTTGACAGATTAGAACAGTGAAAAGCCACAGATGTAAGGTGATCACATAGCCTGTACGTTTTGTGTGGTCTTGTTGTTTCAACTGCCTGTTTTTGAGTAAATTGGAAAAGACATTCGAAAATATTAAAGCATTGGCCATAAACGGACATTCCTAGTAATTTCTTAAATATGATGTCTGGACTATTTCTGAAATTATATAGGATGAGGACGATAGGGGAAGCCCATTTACTCATTGGTGTGGACCGAACATAAAGGTTATTGCCTCAAAACATCCCACATACATCTTCTCTGAAATACGACAACCATTTGGAAAAACAACTTTCCCTATAAATGTGGATTGATTAAATTATTGTATTTTTTGTCTTACACTCATTTCGAATGTCTCTTGTTTTTAAACTATTAATTGGACAGTGATTAAAATGTAAAACCAGAATCTGATAAATTAATCAAACCAATTAACTGCAGAGAGAAAATCTAAAAAAATAAAATGGACGCGTTTGTGGCCTTTATTTCGATGATTTAGGGTTGGCTGGAGGGCCTGTATGCCTACTAGTATTGCCAAAAGCAAGAAATGTCCTTTGAACGAAAATACTTTGTATTTTACTTGAGTAGTATATGTGTTTCTATGCCCAAGGGATAGCATAGCATGCCATAGCATTTTAGATATGGCATGAACTAAAACCCGCGTCATAGAAGCAGAGGGAAGCCAGTTGTAGACTGACAACCCATATGTAGTCTAATTTTAGACCGTTAAGGGTCTAAATGAAAAGCCGGCGCGGCCGTGTGGTTGGCTGTCTTTCAGGTCGGATTCGAATATTGATTCGGGTGCCACATTTTAAAGGGTAGAGTGGGACGTCGCGTATTGATCAGCAGCCAGAGGTCACGCGCCGCTGACGCGCTCTCCTCCCGCGCACTAGTTTATGTGCCTCCATGTTCAAGCTGGTGGAGCACACGGGACCCATGAGAACGAGTGATATTTTCAATAAACAAGTCAAGATAGAGCAGAGAAACATCTTGATTCAAAGCAACCAAGACACTGACATTCAGTGTCTTGGTCTCAGTGAGTTACATGTTTGGAACATATGAGATTCACTAGAGAGACCCACGATGGACAGGGGGACATGTTTTAGACACACACACACCCGGCGCGTTAGAGAGCACACATTCCCCCTATCTCGAGGACCTTGTGGACATAATATACCCAGAGTCTCATAAGTAGCTTTGCTCGCAACCGTTTTACACTGACCGCTGTCCATGGTGCTGAATCGTTTGGAAGTTGAGGTTTTGTCTGATAAAGTTCGTTTAAGTCTTTAGCATAAAACAAGTGCTTTGTATAGAATAGCAAATGTATTATATAAGCCTATACAGATAGCTATTTAAATAGAGCGAATTTGACAAAAGCGAGAACGTATGCTTTTAATAAGCGCAAAACGTCAATTGGTTACGATTGACTGTTCAATACGAAGCCCACACGACATAGGCAGTGAGACCAGGTGCATCTTACCAGCCAACCGAAGGGCAGACATCCGCTGAAACTCGGGCTCCTGGAGCCACTTCCACATCCTCCGGAACGTCTCCCTGCCAGACTTGAGTTTACTCCATGGCTTGGGGTTCCGCAGGAGATCTGAGAGGGTTCCTTGGGACCGACACAGGATCCTCTGTGCGAAAATCGCCTGGGGGATGGAGTAGCGCTTCAGCTCCGCTGTTATCCGCAGAGCCACCTCCTTAGTGTTGATCTCCTCCGCATGCCCGCCTGACCCTCCTCCTTGACCGGCCCCAGCGCCGTGCCTCTCCCGCTCGGCCAGCATCGCTGCCCCATTGGCCTGGGAGTGGAGGTGGCTGTGCGTATGGTGCATCCCGTTGAGGTTGGAGATCATGCCGTGCCCATGGCCACCTAAACTCCTGGCAATGTGATCCTCGCTCCGAGATAGCATAGTGGCGTGGGACTCGAAGCCTGTCACGGGGGAGAGCATCTTGGCATCATTGGAGAGGTGAGCACTTGGACCGTAAGCTGAGAGCGTCTGCTGGGAGTTGTGCAAAGAGCCAAGGCCGTTGGACAGCGGGGAGAGGGACCCATGGCCCATGCTGGACATATCTTTGGGGTAGTGGCAGTATAGGTTGCCCATAGACGCCAGCCCCCGGTGGTCATCCCTCATTAACGTGAAGCTCCCGCTGACATTCCCCGCGGAGAGTCGCTGTTGGGCGGCTGCGTGGTGGTGGGAGTGTGGGTGGTGGAACTTGTCGGAGACTGTGGATATGGGAGGTAGGTGCTGGAGAGGTGTCAGGGTGGTGTAGGTGTTGCTCAGGCTCATCCCGGACTCGCACATGCTCATGGCCGGGTGAAGGTGGCCGGAGAGCGACGAGGGGTCTGTCCGGTAGTCCCCGGTACCATCCAGTATCGAGGCCATGCTGGACACCATCGCCGACCGGCCGTGCGCGTGAGAAACTAGGTTCCGGTGAGAAGGGGCGGAGGACTGCCGAGCGTGTGAGGAGCTCATCAGGTCCCCTGCCTGTGAGTGCGAGACGCCGTGAAGGTTGCCAAGGTTTTCCATTGTGACTTCCATCGCTGAAAGAATATATCTTTCCCGATCCCACCTCCCTCCCCTCCCTCTCTCGCTCCTTTCACTCACACACACAAACAGACAGAGGAGCGCGCTCACTCTCCTCCCTCTCCCTTTCCTGGAGCGATAATATTACCAAACGAATTTTTCCCCAGTCAATCCAACATGTTCCAACAATTTATCTTGATCCAAAGTGGTTAAATATCGAGTATAGTCCTCGTCCACGTTACATGTGTTGGTGTCCTGTGTTATAGGCGCTCGTAGGCTATATCTCATCCCTTGTCCAACAGCGCTTCCACTGAAAACTGTCTGAGCCGCGTGTCAGTGTGTATGTGAGCGCGCCCCGTGTATTTAGAACTGTGCCGGTTACGCGCATGATAGTCGTGTGGGATTCACAGACAGACCACACTGTAGTGGTGTGTGAGGAGTATATAAGGACCTCAAGGCATGCACCTGTGTGTGTGTGAGTGAGAGAGAGAGAGATTTAAATGTAAAAGTAACAATATATCTCTCTTAGTACTTCACTGCAGTATATGCACAATTACATTTGATTCACTCCACACACAAGTGCCCCTTCTAAATAAACTTTGTTTCCCACGGAGTGAATGGTTTGGCATTTATGCGCTCAGTGATAAACCTGATCAATGTATTGATTGACAGAGATTAATGACGTGGCCTGGCCCAGTTAGGGGTGGAGGGATGGAGAGGTCACAAAGTTAGGATCCTAACGCCGTGCATGGCGATGGTAAGGAAAAAGAGAGGATGGTCTTCTGTTCTGAATCGTTTCCCTCTAATCTCCAGCCTGCATTCTGAGGTTCACTCGGCTGGTACGTAGCTATTTGTTCGTCACAAAAGACAGCATGGATATGTGAACGTAGACTTAATAAACAAGTTGGTTCTTCTATATAAAATGCTCTTTTTATAGTTCTGATCTCGCGCAAAAGCACGTTTATATTGTTTTCAGATATTTTCAGAACTTGTGACCGTAAGATTCCATTCTACTAACCTTCTTTAATTTATCAGGACATACTGGAAAATAATAAAATATATATAATAATACAAATAATAATCATAATACTTGTTTATAGCATTTGCGAATGCAACATAACAATTGCTTTATAATTGCGTGTATTTGGGAACTTCATTTTAACAGTCCGGTTTCAGATGGTATTTTCATGATTTACTAAGGCATACTTTCTGGATACTTATTTCAGATCATTCAGCACAATCGTTTCTCCATTAAATCTGAAATAAACAAAATTGTGTTTATTTGGTAAATATTATGTCATTTCCATTTGATCATACAGTATAAGTAAATACCAGGCAATAGACCATACATTGAAGCGTATAGGCCTTGTCCTGAATAAAGTGGCTATAGGTAGAGGTTTCACTGGTCACACTGTTGCAGCTTCTAAAAAGCATGCAGTGTGTGAATGTGTCTCCCCGGGTTAGCCTACTCTTCGTCTATCGATGACACACTGCTATCGGAAATAAATGCCCGTTGGATAGCCAGAGAATCGGTTACCTCGACATGCACAGCGCTTCTTCACCCTGGGTATTGGCTCTGGGGAGCTATAGGGTACTGTGTGTGTGTGTGTGTGTGTGTGTGTGTGTGTGTGTGTGTGTGTGTGTGTGTGTGTGTGTGTGTGTGTGTGTGTGTGTGTGTGTGTGTGTGTGTGCGCGCGCCCTTTGTGGAAGTTGAAATTCAGCTTTAGACCTTGAATCTGTAGCTATATGAGCCAGCTCGTTTGCACTTTCTACACTTTTGGGATAGTTGTTTTCTGGCCCTGTTTTATGTGCTAGTTCTTTGATGTACTGAGAGGCTATCGAATCTTGATGTTTCTTTCCTGTCCACAATACAGCACTGTGATACGGAAACAAGTCCAATCCACTCTTTAATTTCGATGCTCACAGTATTGCAACATTTTTTACATTTTGAATAATTACGGTAAAATGTGATGTGTGATTTAAAGTGTGGCAGATAGACACTGAACCAAATACAGATAGGCCTATCAGTTCCAATGGACTTGACTTATTTTGTACGTGTTTTATTTTTTGGTTGTGACAAGAACTACGTAGACAAAATGCATATGACTACGGCACACATACTGTAAATAACTTTTTTTGTGCAGAATTTAGAGAAATGATACGCATAAGGTTGCAACTATGTAAGATTGTCTCTTTGACAATACAATTTAGTTTAATAATCCTGTTCATGAATTAGATCACTTTTGATTGCACGATAGCTGCACACTTCTCTCATGTGACCATGGGCCTTCTGAAAATATATTGAATCTTTAATTTAGATGGGATAAAATGAAGTTTTATTTGAACAGTAAATCTCAAAGGAATTTGTTAGAAACACTTCATATATACAATTGAACAGCACACCCATTTTGATATCAACAAATGGTAGCTGTTGAACGAAGATTTCCGGAGATCAAGACGTCAGATTTTCCAGCTGCGAGTTTTACGGGAACCTGTTGTCAGTGTTGTCTGGCTGGTAAGATGGAACTAACCAATGTAATGTTATGTCAGGTTAAACCCTTGTGTGTGGAAAATAGATAGAAAAAGTCAACCAGAAGTTTGAGCATCTGTGTTATCTAGGCAATGCATAAATGTTTGGGCCTTAAAAAAATATTTGAATTCCTTTTGATGAATATTATGACAGGCCTCCTTATTTATAAAGATCTTCTGCTAAAAGTTTTTTAGTTTAGTTTAGATTTTATTTAGGCTAATGTATATTTTTATAAGTCGCGAATAATACAGTGATTTTAGAGTCAACCTGTTGTTTTGAAAGGTAAAAAAATAAATGTGTAATCTATTTATAATATTATCCATATTATATCATATTAAACATCATTTGGAATCATTATTCGTTATGTAATAGTAGATTCAAGTTACTAATAAATAAAACTGAATCACCGTTATTTTTTTAACCACACAAATCTTCCTCCTTATAGGTAGTACTGGTACTTAATTATTTAAAAAACAATTCAATTGATTTACTCATTCGATTTATTGACCAAATTCATACACTTCTCAATGTTCGGCATGGTTATTTCCAAAAAAAAAAAAAACAGTAAGTAAGCCTAATCCCTCGTCTATGAAATTAATTTTGTGTTCATAGTTTATTTTTATTGTTCATAGTCTATTTCCCGGAAACGGGAAAGTACATTTGTCTGTAGGTGTGTAGGGCTAGGTTGGATGCTCTATTTATTTTGATAGGCCTACATCCGTATGATATCGAGATATTGCCTCTCACACATTATATTTAGGCCTATAGTTATAACACAATAAATTAGCAATAATTGCGCTCTAGGTCTTGGTGGTGTTTGAAGTATAAAAAACGGACTTCCACATGTTTACGCTACCGTTTCTGCTTTTCGTCATAACAGGGGATTGCAATTGGAGTGCAACGACCGACGGACTGTGGGCATAATACTGAACAGCGTGGCCTACGTCTTATCGATGTAATTGGTAATCAATACCCAGTGAATAGAAATCCAAAGGTTGTTAAATGGATCTGTTTAGGTAAACAACTCATTTGAAGTTGCTAGATTCGTTGAAGAATGTGTTTAGGTTGTCTACCTAAAACTGCTGTAGGCTAAATTTGGCTGTGTGACAATATCATTGTCAAATTAATTTTGAGTTGGTTATTACAAAATGCTGATTTCATGAATTAGCCTATAGGTTTATTGTTTCTTTTTATGCAACCCACAGGCTAATTGTTGGTCAAACTTTAATATAAATATTTAGGCCTAGGCTACCCTTTTAATTATTGTGACATACATTGGATAGGTGCAGTGTTCATTATTCGTTGAGATATGTATGTGGATGTGAGAAGGAGCCTGTACCGTTCACATAGTTAACGAAACACCGATTTATTGGGGGGTTTCTCCAACTCGACAAAGTTAACAGTTTTTTTTATCGAATTATTTGTTCAAATGGCTTTGAATGAGATAGTTCAGGGCCTCGTTTCCAATAGCCTTCAATAATAAGATCATCGTTAGAAGCTTCTTACGATGTACAGTATCTTTAGTACAGTAGTCAAGGTGTTTCCCAGAGCCTTTGTTAGTAATATGGCTCTTAATAGCCTTCCTACATCTACGAGTGACCCAGAGCACTTGTAGAGGAGCCAAAGTGCACAGTCAGATATTTTTTTCCACTCTGCGTCACTTTATTTACAGAATATATCCGCTAAACATAGCTTCGAGATGTCTGCTTGTGATCTGATCAGTCTGATTGTGACTGCCGATACCTTCAGAACGAAGTTGCAAAAATATTTGCAATTGTTACAAACAAGTGAAGGTTAAAATTATGTTTCAAATGAAAACCCAGATGACTGAATTCCAATATACATGGGCCTATATAGGCTATTTCAATCATATTTCAATCAATTTTATGTTCAATCAACTGAGTTCTATTTTACAACTAGGCTACTGTCTGTAATTTTTGACTCAACGTGTTTCATGATGTGTAACAAATGAATCTGTGATTTAGTGCATTATTACTGGGTAAGCATATTTAAGCTCCATCGAAAGCCTATTTGTAGCCATAGGTACTAACATCTCTCTAGGATCTGATCCATCACTAGTATGTGGAACAATTATAATGTGAAGGTCAAATTTGATTGGAGAAAGCTGATCCAAGAGAACGCTGCTTTTCTTGTGATCCCACCAGTATTGACACATGGTCTAACATTCTCTCCAGGGGCATAGGCATGGATTGGCATGGGTGGGCGCAGGTCCACCAATCAGATTGAGCAAAACATTTGAATAATTATGCTCTACTTTTCAGTGCTCCAAACGGGACATTATTTGTCTTTTTACCTAAGCACAGTACTTGACTTGGGCAGGAGCTCACTGGAATTGACTACCGGCACCTCACACTTTCTTCTGCTTGAGATCCTGCTCCTCCTGTATAATATTATCTCAAAAGTATTGAGGAGTTCCTGCACCTAAATATAAAATGTACCGGTACTCATGGCACCTATTTCAGTCCAAGTCAAGCACTGGCCTAAACATACACCATCAGATAGAATTCAAAGCAGGCAGCAGGGAGGCGGTGTAAAAATGAATGGGATATACACTCAGTTGGCCAGTTTATTAGGTACTGGGTTGGACCCAGAACAGCCTGAATTCTCCAGGGTACGGAAACATTGCTCATTTGGTATCAAGGTCTTAACGTGTGCCATGAAAACATTCCCCACACCATTACACCACCACCACCACCAGCCTGTACCGTTGACGCCAGGCAGAATGGGGCCATGGACTCCTGACCAAATCCTGACCATGCCGTCAGCATGACGCAACAGGAACCGGAATTCATCAGACCAGGTGATGTTTTTCCCACTCCTCAGTTGTCCAGTGTTGGTGATCGCGTGCCCACTGGAGCCGCTTCTTGTTTTTAGCTAATAGGACTGCAAACCCAAAGTGGTCACCTGCTGTAATAGCCCATCGTGACAAGGACCGACGAGTTGTGCGTTCCGAGAGGCCGTTCTGCGCACCACTGTTGTACTGCGCCGTTATTTGCCTGTTTCTGGCACACCTGTTAGCTTGCACAATTCTTGCCGTTTTCCTTCGACCTCTCATCAACAAGCTGTTTTCGCCCACAGGACTGCTGCTGACTGGATGTTTTGTTTGTCACACAATTCTTGGTAAACCCCAGACACTGTTATGTGTGTGAAAAGCCCAGGAGGCCGGCCGTTTCTGAGATACTGGAAACGCAGAGATTGGCACCGACGATCATACCACACTCAAAGTTGCTTAGGTCACTCGTTTTTGCCCGTTCTAATGTTCAATCGAATAGTAACTGAATGTCACGATGCCTGTTTGCCTGCTTTATATAGCAAGCCACGGCCATGTGACTCACTGTGTCACGAACCTCGCCGAGGATGGTGCCTCTTCCTGTTCAGGCGGTGCTCGGCGGTCGTCGGCCTATTAGCTGCCATCGATTCCCTTTCCGTTTGTTTTGGGTTATTGGTTAATTGGGTACACCTGTTTTGTATTAGGGTTTGTTTGTAGGTTATTTAGGGGCACTAGGCCCGCTGGGTATTTGTGCGGGCTTGTTTTTGTTACTCTGTGTTTTGATGGTGTGATTTATTCTTGTATTTATTCTCCGGACTGTATAGTCCTGTTGTTGTTTCGGACTGGCATCTTATTTACGCCCTGTGTGTTGGCGTGACTGTTTTTGTTGCGCTGGGGAATAAATCTGAAGAAACGACTGAACCCTGCTCTCTGCGCCTGATTCCACCCACCACACCTAGTAGATCGTAACATTCCATTGAAATGGAGTCAGCAGGAGCAGCGACCACTCCTCTCCCCAGTATGGAGGAGCGCGTTCATCACCACACAGCTGTCCTCCATCGGATTGGTACCGCGATGGACCAGATGATGGAGAGGATGGAACGATGGGAGAGGAGTGGTCTCCCGACGTCTACCCCAGCACCCCCACTGCCGACACCACCTACTCCACCTACGTCGTCCTCTGGGTCCGGCGCACTACGTCTCTCCCCCCCGAGGGAGTACGATGGAGCGGCTGCTGGGTGCCAGGGAGAGTGTGAGCCTCCTCGTCTCCTGTTTAACGGGCAGGGCCCTGTACTGGGCTAACGCAGTCTGGAACAGTCCAGACTCGGCTCGGGACAACTACCGGGAGTTCACCCGCTGTTTCCGAGCAGTGTTCGATCATCCACCAGAGGGTAAAGCGGCGGGTGAGCGACTGTTCCACCTCAGACAGGAGACGAGGAGCGCGCAGGACTTCGCGTTGGAGTTTAGGACCCTAGCTGCTGGTGCTGGGTGGAATGACAGGGCCCTGATGGACCGTTACCGGTGTAGTCTCCGGGAGGACGTCCGCCGGGAGCTGGCTTGCAGGGACACAACTCTCTCCCTGGATGAACTAATAGGCATGTCTATTCGATTGGACAACCTGCTAGCTGCCCGCGGGCGTTCAGAAGGGGTCCTGTTAATTCCACCTTCCAGCTCTCCCACTCCCACTCCGATGGAGTTGGGAGGAGCTGCATCTAGGGGGATCAGAGGGGGCTCCTCCTGCTCCTATTGTGGACGGAGAGGACACACTTCGGACCGGTGTTGGAGGAGTCCCTCTGGGAGTCGAGATGGTCGGCAGAACGCTCCTCGGCCACCCCAGGTGAGTAAGCACCAAACTCACCCAGAGCTCCCTGTTGGTCACATGTTTTTGTTAATTTTTTCCCCTGCATTTTTCCCCTCTCTTCAGCATAAGGCGCTAGTCGATTCAGGCGCAGCTGTGAGTTTTATGGATTGTGGACTCGCCCGTAAATTGGGTATTCCGTTAGTGCAGATAGACCCACCTGTCCCCGTGCACTCCTTAGATAGCCGACCGCTAGGGTCAGGGCTGGTCAGGGAGGCCACGATTCCGCTGGACATGGTAACGCAGGGGAATCATAGGGAGAGGATCAGTTTCTACCTTATTGATTCACCTGGGTTTCCGGTGGTGTTCGGGGTTCCCTGGCTGGCTATTCACAATCCCCTTATTTCCTGGAAACAGGGGGCTCTTAAGGGGTGGTCAGACGAGTGTTCAGAGAGGTGTATAGGAGTTTCCATCAGTGCCACGACGGTGGAGAGTCCAGACCAGGTTTCCACCGTGCGCATTCCCCCAGAATGTGCCGATTTGGCTATCGCTTTTAGTAAGAGGAAGGCGACCAAATTACCACCCCATCGACGGTGGGATTGCGTGATAAACCTCCTGGAGAACGCTGCACTTCCCTGGAGTCATGTGTACCCACTGTCACAGGAGGAGACGCTGGCTATGGAAACATATGTCACGGAAGCTCTGAGACAGGGGTACATTCGGCCCTCCATGTCACCCGTCTCCTCAAGTTTTTTTTTTTGTGAGGAAAAAGGAGGGAGGTCTGCGTCCGTGCATTGATTATCGAGGTCTCAATTCGATCACAGTGGGTTTTAGTTATCCGCTACCTCTCATCGCTACGGCGGTGGAATCATTCCACGGAGTGCGTTTCTTCACAAAACTGGACCTCAGGAGCGCGTATAATCTGGTGCGTATTCGGGGAGGAGACGAGTGGAAAACAGCGTTTAGTACCACATCAGGCCACTATGAGTACCTCGTCATGCCGTATGGGTTGAAAAATGCTCCAGCCGTCTTTCAATCCTTTGTAGATGAGATTCTCATGGACTTGCACGGGCAGGGTGTCGTAGTCTATATTGATGACATCTTGATTTATTCTGCCACACGCGCCGCGCATGTTTCCCTGGTGCGCAAGGTTCTTGGGCGACTGCTGGAGCATGACCTATACGTTAAGGCTGAGAAATGTGTGTTTTCCAAACCAGCCGTTTCCTTCTTGGGTTATCGCATTTCCAGCTCGGGGATGATGATGGAGTGTGACCGCGTTAACGCCGTGCGTAATTGGCCGACTCCGACCACGGTAAAGGAGGTGCAGCGGTTTTTAGGGTTTGCCAATTACTACCGGAGGTTTATCCGGGGTTTTGGCCAAGTAGCGGCGCCCATTACCTCACTGCTGAAGGGAGGGCCGGTGCGTTTGCGGTGGTCAGCAGAGGCTGATCGAGCCTTCAACCAGTTGAAGGCACTGTTCACTGGGGCTCCCGTGTTGGCGCATCCGGACCCTTCGTTAGCATTCATAGTGGAGGTGGATGCGTCCGAGGCTGGGGTTGGAGCCGTGCTGTCTCAGCGCTCGGGTACGCCACTGAAGCTCCGTCCCTGCGCTTTCTTTTCTAAGAAGCTGGGTCCGGCAGAGCGGAACTATGATGTGGGGGACCGGGAGTTACTAGCTATGGTAAAGGCCCTGAAGGTGTGGAGACACTGGCTAGAGGGGGCTAAACACCCTTTTCTCATCTGGACTGATCACCGTAATCTGGAGTATATTCGAGCAGCGAGGAGACTGAATCCGCGCCAGGCTAGGTGGGCCATGTTCTTTACACGTTTTAGATTTACGATCTCTTACAGACCAGGTTCCCTCAACACTAAGGCCGACGCGCTGTCCCGTCTCTATGACACCGATGACCGGTCTATCGAACCCACTCCCATCCTTCCAGCTTCTCGGCTGGTGGCCCCAGTGGTATGGGAGGTGGACGCGGACATCGAGCAGGCGTTGAGGGTTGAACCTGCGCCTGCACAGTGTCCGACTGGTAGAAGTTACGTACCGCTTGGTGTCCGTGATAAGTTGATTCGGTGGGCTCACACACTACCGTCTGCGGGTCATCCGGGGATCGATAGGACAGTGCGGGGTCTTAGAGGGAAATACTGGTGGCCCACCTTAGCTAGGGATGTGAGGCTCTATGTCTCTTCCTGTTCGGTATGCGCCCAGAGTAAGGCTCCTAGGCACCTTCCTAGAGGGAAGTTACAGCCCCTCCCGGTTCCACAACGGCCATGGTCCCATCTCTCGGTAGATTTCCTTACTGATCTTCCCCCATCTCAGGGGAACACTACCGTTCTGGTCGTTGTGGATCGGTTCTCTAAGTCCTGCCGTCTTCTCCCATTGCCTGGTCTCCCTACGGCCCTACAGACTGCAGAGGCTCTTTTTACCCACGTCTTCCGGCACTATGGGGTCCCAGAGGATATCGTCTCCGATCGGGGTCCCCAGTTCACATCTCGGGTTTGGAAGGCGTTTATGGAGCGTCTGGGGATCTCGGTCAGCCTTATCTCTGGTTATCACCCCGAAAGTAATGGGCAGGTGGAGAGAGTAAACCAGGAAGTGGGCAGGTTTCTGAGGTCGTATTGCCAGGACCGGCCAGGAGAATGGGCGAGGTACGTCCCGTGGGCAGAGTTAGCCCAGAATTCTCTTCGGCATTCGTCCACGAATATGTCGCCATTTGAATGTGTACTGGGCTACCAGCCGGTCCTGGCTCCGTGGCATCAGAGTCAGACCGAGGCTCCTGCGGTGGAGGAGTGGGTACAGCGCTCTAGAGAGACCTGGCGGGCAGTCCAGGATTCTCTCAGGCAGGCCAGTGAACGGCAGAAGAGAGACGCTGACCGCCACCGCAGTGAGGCCCCGGTGTTCGCACCAGGGGACAGGGTCTGGCTCTCGACCCGAAACCTGCCCCTCCGCCTGCCCTGCCGGAAGCTGGGGCCGCAGTGTGTGGGGCCATTTAAAGTCCTGAGGAGGATAAACGAGGTGTGTTATTGATTGCAACTTCCCTCTTATTATCGTATTAACCCCTAGTTTCATGTGTCTCTCCTCAGGCCGGAGGTAGCTGGTCCCCTACAAGACGGTGAGGTACCGGAGGTCCCTTCACCCCCTCTGGACATCGAGGGGTCCCCGGCGTACACAGTACGAGCTATTCTGGACTCGAGACGCCGGGTGAGGGGCCTGCAGTACCTCGTGGACTGGGAGGGGTACGGTCCGGAGGAGAGGTGCTGGGTACCGGGGAGGGACATTTTAGATCCTTCCCTCTTGAGGGATTTCCATCGCCTCCACCCGGATCGCCCTGCGCCTCGTCCTCCGGGTCGTCCTCGAGGCCGGGGTCGGCGCGCTGCAGGAGCCGCGCGTCAGGGGGGGGGGTACTGTCACGAACCTCGCCGAGGATGGTGCCTCTTCCTGTTCGGGCGGTGCTCGGCGGTCGTCGTCGCCGGCCTATTAGCTGCCATCGATTCCCTTTCCGTTTGTTTTGGGTTATTGGTTAATTGGGTACACCTGTTTTGTATTAGGGTTTGTTTGTAGGTTATTTAGGGGCACTAGGCCCGCTGGGTATTTGTGCGGGCTTGTTTTTGTTACTCTGTGTTTTGATGGTGTGATTTATTCTTGTATTTATTCTCCGGACTGTATAGTCCTGTTGTTGTTTCGGACTGGCAACTTATTTACACCCTGTGTGTTGGCGTGACTGTTTTTGTTGCGCTGGGGAATAAATCTGAAGAAACGACTGAACCCTGCTCTCTGCGCCTGATTCCACCCACCACACCTAGTAGATCGTAACACACTGTCTGTAGGAGCAAACCATTAGCGTTTTTTTTATAAACTGGCCAATAAGTGGATATTGACAGCAATAATGATAATAACAATAATAATACATTTTATTTGGCAGATGCCTTTCAGGACACCGAAGGACATCTCACATAAAATCTAGTGCTGTACATAAAATCAATTTAATTTACGCCTATGCAATACATTTCAAATCAAATCAAATGTTATTGGTCACATACACATGGTTAGCAGCTGTTAATGCGAGTGTAGCGAAATGTTTGTGCTTCTAGTTCCGACAGTGCAGTAATATTGTCAGAGTAGTGTGTATAGGTGGCAGGGAACTCAGGCACAGGAAAATCAAACTTAATGGAATGGGGTTGTTTAATAACTTGAAAACAAACATAACTCCAAAACCATGAATACAATAAAACAAAGTGGGTGCGAGGACCCGTCGCGCACCAATACAAACAACACGAATACTGAACAACGAACAATCTCTGACAAAGACATGAGGGGAAACAGAGGGTTAAATACACAACAGGTAATGAATGGGATTGAAACCAGGTGTGTAGGAAGACAAGACAAAAACAATAGAAAATGAAAAATGGCAGTGGCTCGGGTGGTTGTTGTCCTTGATGATCTTTTTGGCCTTCATGTGACATCTGGTGCTGTAGGTGTCCTGGAGTGCAGGTAGTTTGCCCACAGATATGCTTTGTGCAGACCGCACTAACCCCTGGAGAGAGCCCTGCGGTTGTGGGCAGAGCAGTTGCCGTACGAGGCGGTGATACAGCCCGACAGGATGCTCTCGATTGTGCATCTGTAAAAGTTTGTGAGTGTTTTAGGTGACAAACCAAATTTCTTCAGCCTCCTGAGGTTGTGGCGGCAGGTAGCCTAGTGGTTAGAGCGTTGGGCCAGTAACAGAAAGGTTGCTCGATCAAATCCCCGAGCCGACAAGGTAAAAATGGACCGTTCTGCTCCTGAACAAGGCAGTAAACCCACTGTTCCTAGGCCGTCATTGAAAATAAGAATTTGTTCTTAACTGGCATGCCTAGTTAAATAAAAAAATAAAAACCCCGCTGTCTGTGTGGGTGGACCATTTCAGTTTGTCTGTGATCTGTACACCCAGGAACTTAAAACTTTCCACCTTCTCCACTACTGTCCCATCGATGTGGATGGGGGGATGCTCCCTTTGCTGTTTCCTGAAGTCCACGATCATCTCCTTTGTTTTGTTGACGTTGAGTGAGAAGTTATTTTCCTGACACCACACTCCGAGGGCCCTCAACTCCTCCCTTTAGGCTGTCTCGTCGTTGTTGGTAATCAAGCCTACCACTGTAGTGTCGTCTGCAAACTTGATGATTGAGTTGGAGGCGTGCATGGCCCCGCAGTCATGGGTGAACAGAGAGTACAGGAGAGGGCTGAGAACGCACCCTTGTGGGAACCCAGTGTTGAGGATCAGCGCGGTGGAGATGTTGTTTCCTAACCTCACCACCTGGGGGCGGCCCGTCAGAAAGTCCAGGACCCAGTTGCACAGGGCGGGGTCGAGACCCAGGGTCTCGAGCTTAATGGCGAGTTTGCAGGGTACTATGGTGTTAAATGCTGAGCTATAGTCAATGAACAGCATTCTTACATAGGTATTCCTCTTGTTGAGATGGAATAGGGCAGTGTGCAGTGTGATGGCGATTGCATCGTCTATGGACCTATTGGGGCGCTTAGCAAATTGGAGTGGGTCTAGGGTATAAGGTAGGGTGGAGGTGATATGGTCCTTGACTAGTCTCTCAAAGCACTTCATGATGACAGAAGTCATTTAGTCATTTAGTTCAGTTACATTAGATTTTTTGTGAACAGGAACAATGGTTGCCTTCTTGAAGCATGTGGGCACAGCAGACTGGGATATGACTGGTATTTGAATTATGCTTGATTATTTACTGGAGAAAAACAAAAACAATTTGTAAAAAACAAACAAAAAAACAATCAGCTGATCAATTTCAAAATAATGGGCGGGTTCTGGCACATGTCACTTCGCACTAATACCATTGCAGTAAACAGTAGCTATCTCTGTGTAGGCTCGGCTACACTGTGTAGGATACTCACCATTAGCTAGCTAGCTAAGACTCACTAACCAACTTGGCTAGCAAAAACAAGTATCATGACCAAACAAAGCTCACTGTTAAATTTTTCCAAGAAATTGACGTTGGAGCATTCGCCAAATTATTTGATATCAGTGATTTCCCAATAAGGGCCTCCAGTCCCCCTATATAACTTGAGACTCAAGTTTTTAAATATAAAGGACTCGCAAAATATAAAGGACCCGCAAAACACCAGTCTCAACGTCAACAGTGAAGAGGCAACTCCGGGACGCTGGCCTTCTCAGCAGAGTTCCTGTCCAGTGACTGTGTTCTATGCCCATCTTAATCTTTTCTTTTTATTGGCCAGTCTGAGATATGTCGTTTTCTTTGCAACTCTGCCTAGAAGGCCAGCATCCCGGAGTTACCTCTTCACTGTTGACGTTGAGACTGTTTCTGTACTCAAACTAGACACTCCAATGTACTTGTCCTCTTGCTCAGTTGTGCACCGGGGCCTCCCACTCCTCTTTCTATTCTGGTTAGAGCCAGTTGTTCTGTGAAGGGAGTAGTACACAGCGTTGTATGAGATCTTCAGTTTCGTGGCAATTTCTCAATTTCTCAATTTTCCCGGAAAACAGGAGTGATGGTAGCTGATAATGGACCTCTGTACCCCTATGTAGATATTCCATTAAAAGAATCAGCTGTTTCCAGCTACAATAGTAATTTACAACATTAACAATGTCTACACTGTATTTGAGATCAATTTGATGTTATTTTAATGGACAAAAAAATGTGTTTTTCTTTTTTTTAAAAAAAGGACATTTCTAAGTGACCCCTAACATTTGAACGGAAGTGTACTTGTTTTAAGTTTTAAATCACAGGTTGTTATAAGCTGATGTCCGCCCCCCCTCGGAAATAAAATTAGTATAAGAAAGCGATCCCCATAAAAATCCATCAGTTTAAACTAGAGATATGTTTTTTTTCAATCCACCACATCCGCCTATGTAACACTAGGTGATAGAGCTAGAGCGGTGTCAGATCAAACAATCGTCTGTAGCGGCCTGCAAACTATTATGACCCCTCTATGGAAAGATGAGACTCTCAAGAACAAGATGGTGTTCTCCGTTTTGGGTCTTGTCTGAAGTCGGTACAGCTGATCTGCCAACTTCTGTCTGTAATGTTCGTTGGGCTACACACTAACTGTGCTAAGATGACACTCTCAAGAACATGTACATGTCGGTTGTTTTCCTCTAGGACACCCACAGGCCTCAAAAGACTCGCCTGAAGGTCCCCCAGTACCAGTCGAAAAAACTAATGGAAGTACACTACATGGCCAAAAGTATGAGAACACCTGCTCGTCGAACATCGCATTCCAAAATCATGGGCATTAATATGGAGTTGGTACCCACCTTTGCTGCTAAAACAGCCTCCACTCATCTGGGAAGGCTTCCACTAGATGTTGGAACATTGCTGCGGGGACTTGCTTCCATTCAGCCACAAGTGCATTAGTGAGGTCGGGCACTGATGTTGGGCGATTAGGCCTGGCTCGTAGTCGGCAATCCAATTCA
Organism: Oncorhynchus mykiss; assembly: GCF_013265735.2. Taxonomy (NCBI): domain Eukaryota; kingdom Metazoa; phylum Chordata; class Actinopteri; order Salmoniformes; family Salmonidae; genus Oncorhynchus; species Oncorhynchus mykiss. The sequence goes on from NC_048592.1 coordinate 7,267,331, forward strand.
TTCCAAAGGTGTTCGAGGAGGTTGAGGTCAGGGCTCTGTGCAGAAAAGTCAAGTTCTTCTCCACCAATCTCAACAAACCATTTCTGTAAGGACCTCTCTTTGTCATGCTGGAACAGGAAAGAGCCTTCTCCAAACTGTTGCCACAAAGTTGGAAGCACAGAATCATCTAGAATGTCATCGTCAGCTGTAGTGTTAAGATTTCCCTTCAATAGAAGGGGCCTAGCCCGAATCATGAAAAACAGCCCCAGACAATTATTCCTTCTCCACCAAACTTTACAGTTGGCACTATGCATTGGGGCAGGTAGTATTCTCCTGGCATCCGCCAAACCCAGATTCTTCCGTCGGACTGCCAGATGGTAAAGTGTGATTCACCACTCCAGAGAACAGATTTCCACTGCTCCAGTCCAATGGTGGCGAGCTTGGGCTTAGGCTTGTGTGCTGTTGCTTGGCCATGGAAACTAATTTCATGAAGCTCCCGATGAACAGTTTGTGTGCTGAAGTTGCTTCCAGGAACTCGGTAATGTGTGTTGCAACCGAGGACAGACAATTTTTACGCACTACGCACTTCAGCACTCAGTGGTCTCATTCTGTGAGTTTGTGTGGCCTACCAATTCACGACTTCACAATAACAGCACTTACAGTTGACTGGGGCAGCTCTAGCAGAGCAGAAATTTTACGAATTGACTTGTTGGAAAGGTGGCATCCTATGATGGTGCCACGTTGAAAGTCACTGAGCTCTTCAGTTAGGTTATTCTACTGCCAATTTTAGGCTATGGAGATTGCATGGCTGTGTGCTTGATTTTACATACCTTTCAGCAATGGGTGTGGCTGAAATTGCCTGAAATAACATACTTTTGAATATATAGTGTATATAAGGAGACTGTTTAGTCACAAAAATAAGGGGTTAAACACAATGTTTCCAGATCTGTCTTATATCTCTCAGAACAAACCCCCTTTGGAATTTTTTTGGGGGGGACTATCTGTTGTTCCATGTAGTGAGTCTGTTATTCAATGTGTTTGTATGGGCTAATAGCAGTAACAGTTTTTCATCTAAATATTTTTAAAATATTTTTTTAAACTTCAAGGGGTCTTAAAATTCTAAATCAAATAGCAAAAGTATCCTTGGTATTACCTTTTTCTCCATCATTCCTTTATCTCATCCTCAGCAAATGACCAAATATTAGAACAAATCATGAGAACAATAGGACAATTCAGAACTGTATGTGCATGTGAACTATTTTGGCAGAAGGATTTGAATTATATTGAATGAATGAGGATTTTGGGAGAGGGAGGGGGAGGGTATGAGAAGGGAGGCTTCGTATCTTTGAACCAGCCTTCAGTATTGCTTGTAATGTCATGATCATCATTTCCTGTTGTCCTCATTAAATTGAATCAAATATTTTTGTCCTTCCTTCATTCATCTTTGTATTAAATGATTTATTGATCTAGGCCCGGTTTCCCGATAGCAACGGGATTTAGGCTTACGAGAGTAATGATGCATCTTTCCTAACCGCCGAAGATGTTACATGTGTTTCCCAAAACATCACGCAGAGAGAAAGTGCGTTGTTGAGGGATGTTTTGCTACTGTTAGGATCGAAAGAAAGGCAGCGCTGCTCTCGGATCAGCTTTCTCCATTCAATTATTCCACAATACTGACGATTGATCAGCTCCTAGGGTAGAGGAACGCTTTCCATTTTACCTGTATGTATCATTGGTTGTCGGTTCAATAGGCTTCTCTGTCATTTTGTTCAAAGTTGAGATCCTGTTGAGGACAGGGTTCTCTGTAAAAAAAAAAAAAGGAAATATATCCTATGGAATAAATAACAGTCCACACGAACAATCAATAAATATATACACCCACTTTAGAATAAAGCATACTGGAGCATACATGAAGTATCTGGCGTTGAAATGAATAATATCTACTTTATTTACTGAAAATACACTGGCGTAAAACTCCCACAACCTTTAGCTCCACTGAGGCACTGGTTGCTAAGTAACAGAGGGAGAGATGGATTGAGACGGAATAGTCGATCGATTCTTCAGGGAGGTGTGTGTGCGCGCTTATGATTGTGTGCGCATGCTTGTGTTTGCGGGCTTGTGAGCATGCACTCATGCACGTGTGCACGTGTATATGAATATACAGTAAGGACTGGGATAGAGGTATGGGGTGAGGAAAGGACGATCTTCTATTCCTCCAACCATATTGTTCCCAGACAGATAGATATATACTGGGCAGATCACAACATGCCCAACCATACCAATTCTTTGATCCCGATGGGGATATCGACTAAGTCGTTTTATTCCTATAGGTCACAGGTCATCCTCCCTCTCTCCAGAGGCTTATCTGATTAACTGTGTCTAGTTTAGGGAATATGGGAATATCTTATCTTCTCCATACCCTGTCAGAGGCATGGCCTAACCAGTCAGATATACAGTATCTTTACACTCCCAGCACTGCAAAGCCCAACAGGGATACATCGATCCTCCAACATCACCTGAAAATATAACCCTGTTCATACCTTTGAGTCTCACGGACCAATAAAAAGTCCTATCGTTAGATAATTGAACAGTCCCTGGCCAATAGGAGAGAGGAATGTTGACACAACTGGAACATATGTTGAGTGAAATACTGTCCCAATAGTCACAGGGAAGGTGAAAACAATGTGGATGCTTTCTGTGGCAGGAATTTACTTACACCATTCCGTCACATCAGTGCAGGTTAATTAAAAGAGAGGAAGCCTAGGGTAGGCTACTGAGATAGCCTACCCTAGAGAATGGTTAGGCTAGTAAGATAACATAGGATGACTACAGTATGTGCGGTGCTGCATATTTAGGAAATTACTGCAAATACATGTAAGTCATACGAATACAGCAGAATTTCTATACAGTGCTGAATATTTCCAATACATAACATTATGTAAACAAACAAAATGTATGTTTTTTTTTCACCCAATCCCTCACACTAATCTAACATGCCTGCTCCTCCACCAACCATTTCCCCTGGTCGGCTACCACGAGAGGTAGAAAAATATGTCTGTTTCATACCACTATCGATTTTGCCCACAAACAAAGACAGAATGAGAGAAACGGAGGGAGGGATGTATGAAGTGAGGGAGGAGGGGAATAGAGAATGCTTGCATTTTTTATTTGATTAGATAATGCATGGCCAGTTGGCCACAGATGTTTGTTGGGCATATACAATATCTGTACTGTAAGTCTTATGAAGGTATACATACTGTAGATACTGTAGATACTACTTCAGTATGAGGTTGGTTTTGACACTCGGCATATATCAATGCACAAAAATCCCTCAGCATTTGATCCGAGAGCTTATAACAATGAATATGGTTGTGTAGGTATTTCCGACTGTGTGTTATGGAGAGGGAGAAATGGAGAAGGAGAGGGAGGTGGACAGAGAGAGAGCGATGAACATAGCCAGAGATGGGGAGAGAGATACAGAGAGTTGGAGAAAGAGAGAGTTGGGCTGGTGTTAAGGTGATTAGTCTGGTGGGCTGGCGATAGAGAGAGTTGATCAATAACCTATTGATCTCAGCTGGCGAGTGTCAGGGGGATAGTGGGAATGAGAGGGGGATAGGGAGGGGGTGGGCCCTGGGTTGACTTTTAAAAATCCTTTACTCTGCCGATGACAAATAACCCTCTGAATTGGAAAGGGAGCTGGGAAATGCTCATATTTCTGCTCTGTCTGAAATCCCATATAAAGGCACACACAAATGCATGCATGGATGCAGCAGGCGCAAACACACACACACATCACGTGCTTTCCAGGCTATTCATGTATGTATGGGTCTGAATAAAATTGTTTTAAACTAGGAAAAGGAGAGAGAGAGAGAGAGTGTGTGAGAGAGATAGAGATAGAGAGTGAGAGATATATGCCTTTGTTTATTGGAGAAGAAAATATGGTTAGTTGGTGGCACAGGTGTTTTGGCCTCTTTGCAGATCCAGTAGCTAAAATCATTTCTGTCATGAAGAGAGGGGAAAGCTATTGAATTCTACGCAGAGCAGGTGCTTAACAAAGCACAGCATCACAGGATTCCTATAGACCCTAATATTCACTGGACCAAACCCTGTCAAATACCTGGTCAAATACTCCAAAGTCTGACAGAGTCCATCTCTGAAGTATTGAAAGATAGATTGTGTATCAGATTGAAAGACAATAGGAGACCAAAGGAAAGGCTGTATTTGGGTATGCATTTAGCTTGTATTAGGGACTGGAGAGAGTGTATATGAGTAGACAACCTGGACTCAGCGGTAGACATAACATAGTAAATGTAAATCCGTGAGTCTCCAATTAGTATGATATGTTACGTTTCGTACGTAATGTATTCATTTTTGGATGTCCATCATCTATTTCATATGATACGTTACGAATTGAAATTCTTACAATACGTTACAAATTTCCCAAATGTGATATGTTACGAATTCCAATTTGTTGTGGCTAACGTTAGCTAGGTGGCTAGGTGGCTAACATTAGCTAGGCTAGGGGTTAGAGGTTAAGCTTAGAGGTTAAGGTTAGGATTAGGAGTTAGGTTAAAGGGTTAAGGGTAGGTTTAGGGGAAGTAGTTGCAAAGTCTCAAAAAAATAGTAAGTGTTAGAAAGGTTTCTAATTATATAAAATGCTAACGTTGTCCATGATGAGATTCAAACACGTAACTTTTGGTTTGCTAGACATCCACATTGTATGCCTACCCATCCACCCCACGTTAATTTTTGCCTTAAGTAACCTTCTGTCTTATGTAACCATAGCAAACTCAACAGATCATACTAATTTGAGTGTCCCGGAATTACGTTTACTATGTTACTGCTAGTCTATGAGACCAGGCTGGAGATGAGGGTGGTGTGTGTGAGAAGGGAAATGATATATGATTACAGGTGCAATGATATATGATTACAGGTGCAATGTTTATGTTGATACATTGAATGTAGAACAGCTAATGTTGATAATCAAACTATGGGACCATTTACATTGTGTGTAAGTATTTCTCCTCTTTTCCAATGAAAAGCCAATACTCCCACCCCCCTCCCACAGCCCAGCCTGACCAGCCCAGACCCTTGACAGCCCAGAGTAGGTTTCTTACAGTGGAGGCTGCTGAGGGGAGGATGGCTCATAATAATGGCTGGAATGGAGTAAATGGAATGGCATCAAACAGATGGAAGACACGTGTTTGATGTATTTGATACAAGTCCACTCCAGCCATTACCACGAGCCAGTTCTCTCTCCCCAATTAAGGTGTCACCAGCCTCCTGTGGTTTCTTGGTATTCTAAACAGATAGATAGGAAGATCAGGCAAAACTATTAATAACAAACAGATAGGAGGGGAGTTATATCATTAATCAATCAACCCAGGGAAGCAAAGATGACACTGGGGAGAGAGAGGAGGTGGGGTGCAAGGTTTGTCGCTCCCCAGTGTAATCTAGACCATGTGGTTGGGGTCAGAGTTGAGGGGTTAAGGGTCAGGGGGTATTGTAAAAAATACCTCTGAGCCCTGGATATGGATGTGGAGGGGATGGAGAGGGGAGGGGATGGTTATTGAGTAACCCATCAATGTTAAATGTCAGGCCCCCTGGACCGGAAGTGTTTTTACTAGCCTGGTACCTAAAAAGGTCAGTGGAGGACATGGTTGTATTACTGCAGTAAAATAAGAAAGCACTTCTCCCCAATAAATCACTGTTCTCCGACATCCTCGCCCTGAAGAAGCCCGGAGATTTGATGGCTCAGAATGATGGATTTGACATGCATTTTAGCCCAGTGTTCACTTGGCCATTACCATTAGGGATTCTGCTGAGTTCAGGCATTTCTCAAACAATAGGAGTATGTTTCTCAAACCATCCATTTGATACTTGACGAATGGGATTGAAGAGAGAATAGATTAATGTACTTTTCATCTTAACTGTTAAAAAAGTGAATACAGCCTGCAGTGTTTCCTCAATCTCTCTCTCTCAAGCCTCTTATTATATTCCCTATGTTTCATTTAATCTCTCTCATCCTTCTTTCATTCCTCTTTCAGCCTTCTTCCCTTTCTCTGTCCTTGTCTAACGACAACTCTATCTCCTCCCCCTTCTCCCTGCATACATCCACCCCTCAGGCTCGTAACGCCTCTGCTCGGAGCTCGTCCGTGGGGCTGTATGCATCACCATGCTGCCTGTAAGATTAAAATGTTGATATTGACAAGCCATCTGCTCAAGGGGGCATAAATCATCAGGAAGAAGGAAGGAAGAGGGGCTGGGATGAGATCACACTGCTTTATATGGTCAGACAGGATTTCCTTTAGGCTGTAGGCTACTATGGTACCACACGTACCTGAATGTCTTGGGTTGCTAGATGTACAGTTTTTTTTTGTTCTGGCTCAGCTGTAACACACATGATTCAAACGAGAGACGTTTTCTGAATTGAGGAATATTATCAGTGAATCCCAAAACTGTGCACACACTGCATTCCTTTAGGACCTGAGTTGCCCACCCTGCACCTGTAACCATAGTGGGTTATTCATTCACCAGGTAATCATTGAATAAAAACCTTGTATGATCACAATAGAAAAATATTTTCACAAGACACACAGACCCAAAACAGACACGTTCAACAGAAGTGCTGCAGTTGTTGAATTTTACATTCCCATAAACATTATACATACCGACTTACCCACTACACCTTAGCCCTGTAAAGTGGATAAGGTGTTATGGACAGTATACGAGTGGCCAATTGGTCAATACTGCAATTATATCGATGAGGCTATCGCCAGGGCAAATGAGAGCCAATCAGTGAAGTGCTTTAACTGCCCCTCTGGCCAGTGTTGACCCCCTGACTCTTGCTGATGACCCTCAAGCCAAAGGTCACCTCTCCAGGGCTCAAAGGGCATCGCTATGGCGCTGAACAGAGTGCCATCGCCATGGTTACCCACCTGCCCATTGAGGGATTGAAGGGGGGTATATGGGTATAGAGAGAAATGACCTACAGTGGGTTGCCATGTGAAACAAGTGATGACTAACTGGACTAGACTGGACTATAGCTCCCCCCAAAGGTTATAAACATACAGTTGAAGTCGGACGTTTACATACACTTAGATTGGAGTCATTAAAACTCGTTTTTCAACCACTCCACAAATTTCTTGTTAAAACAAACTATAGTTTTGGCAAGTCGGTTAGGACATCTACATTGTGCATGACACAAGTAATTTTACCAACAATTGTTTACAGACAGATTATTTCACTTATAATTCAATGTATCACAATTCCAGTGGGTCAGAAGTTTACATACACTAAGTTGACTGTGCCGTTAAACAGCTCGGAAAATTCCAGAAAATTGTCATGGCTTTAGAAGCTTGTGATAGGTTAATTGACATCATTTGAGTCATTTGGAGGTATACCTGTGGATGTATTTTAAGGCCTATCTTCAAACTCAGTGCCTCTTTGCTTGACATCATGGGAAAATCATGGGAAAAACACCTGAAGGTACCACGTTCATCTGTACAAACAATAGTACACAAGTATAAACACCATGGGACAACGCAGCCGTCATACCGCTCAGGAAGGAGACGCATTCTGTTTCCTAGAGATGAAGTACTTTGGTGCGAAAAGGGCAAATCAATCCCAGAACAACAGCAAAGGACCTTGTGAGGATGCTGGAGGAAGCAGGTACAAAAGTATCTATATTCACAGTAAAACGAGGCCTATATCGACATAACCTGAAAGGCCACTCAGCAAGGAAGAAGCCACTGCTCCAATACCGCCATAAAAAAGCCAAACTATGATTTGTAACTGCACATTGGGACAAAGTTCGTACTTTTTGGAAAAATGTCCTCTGGTCTGATGAAACAAAAATAGAACTGTTTGGAATTGTTAAAAACTGAGTTTAAATGTATTTGGCTAAGGTGTATGTAAACTTCCGATTTCAACTGTATAAGCATATCACATTGCATTATATGTAGTTGTAGATCAAGCATTATGAAACTGTATAATAAAGGAGGCAGGCATTAAAGGACATAATATATTGTGAATACAGTATAGCTCCTGGGCTTTCAGAGTTTGTTTGATGAAAAACAAACAGCTGGTTTCCAACATGGAGGTTTTGACCATGATATTTAACAATATGAGAAGTTTTTGGCTTCTTTAGGCTAATGAGCTTGATGAAATTGGTTATGTTTCTGGATGTTTACAACGGAAATCATTATGGTGCAGACACTTTGTTTATAATGTACTTCCGCCCCCTAGTGGTTTCTAACGACACATTGAACAATGCTGCTGAACATAGGCAACCATTTTCCTTCATTTTTACAAATATTTTAACATGAACTTGTGATTCTAAACACTCATTAATATTATCACAGTGTACACACTGTGATAATATTAATGAGTATTGTAGAATAATAGTGAATACATCAAAACTATGAAATAACACATATGGAATCATGTAGTAACCAAAAAAAGTGTTAAACAAATCAAAATATATTTTATATTTGAGATTCTTCAAAGTAGTCAAAGTAGATGACAGCGTTGCACACTCTCAACCAGATTCATGAGGTAGTCACATGGAATGCATTTCAACTAACAGGTGTGCCTTCTTAAAAGTTCATCTGTGGAATTTCTTTCCTTCTTAATGCATTTGAGCCAATCAGTTGTGTAGGGGTAGGGTTGGTATACAGAAGATAGCCATGTGGTAAAATACCAAGCCATGTGGTAAAATATCAAGTCCATATTATGGCAAGAACAGCTCAAATAAGCAAAGAGAAACGAGAGTCCATCATTACTTTAAGACATGAAGGTCAGTCAGTCCGGAAAATTTGAGTGCAATCACAAAAACCATCAAGCACATGATGAAACTGGCTCTCATGAGGACCACCACAGGAAAGGAAGACCCAGAGTTACCTCTGCTGCAGAGGATAAGTTCATTCGAGTTACCAGCCTCAGAAATTGCAGCCCAAATAAATGCTTCAGAGTTCAAGTAACAGACACATCTCAACGTTAACTGTTCAGAGGAGACTGCGTAAATCAGGCATTCATGGTCGATTTGCTGCAAAGAAACCACTTCTAAAGTACACCAATAAGAAGAAAAGACTTTATTGGGCCAAGAAACACGAGCAATGGACATTAGACCGGTGGAAATCTGTCCTTTGGTCTGATGAGTCAAAATTTGAGATTTTTGGTTCCAACCGTCGTGTCTTTGTGAGACGCAGAGTAGGTGAATGGATGATCACTGCATGTGCGGTTCCCACCGTGAAGCATGGAGGAGTAGGTGTGATGGTGTGGGGGTGCTTTGCTGGTGACACTGATTCATTTAGAATTCATGGCACACTTAACGAGCATGGCTACCACAGCATTCTGCAGCGATATACTATCCCATCTGGTTTGCATGTAGTGGGACTATCATATTCTTTTCAACAGGACAAAGACCCAACACACCTCCAGGCTGTGTCAGGGCTATTTGACCAAGAAGGGGAGTGATGAAGTGCTGCATCAAATGACCTGGCCTCCACAATCACCCGACCTCAACCCAGTTGAAATGGTTTGGGATGAGTTGGGCCGCAGAGTAAAGGAAAAACAGCCAACAAGTACTCAGGATATGTGGGAACTCCTTCAAGACTGTTGGAAAAGCATTCCAGGTGAAGCTGATTGAGAGAACGCCAAGAGGGTGCAACGCTGTTATCAAGGCAAACACTTTTTTTGGTTACTACGTGATTCCATGTGTTATTTCATAGTATTGATGTCTTCACTATTATTCCACAATGTACAAAATAGTACAAATAAAGACAACCCCCTGAATGAGTAGGTGTGTCCAAACGTTTGACTGGTAGTGTATATAAATATATACATTTCCCCAAAAATATATGGGGGATTGGAAATAATGCAGAAAATTACATTGATGGAAGCTACAATCTGCAATAATAAAGCTGATATTAACATTTTGACATTGTTAAAAAAAATCTTGCCTACAGAAGTTCTCAGATTGATGTGTGTTGTTCGTTCGAAGTGCCATCTACCATAGCGGGCGGTATCTGCATTCGCTATGAATTCTGGACGTTGTGGTTCACTATGAGCAAACAAATACACAGGAAGTCGAAACTTCGATTCTTCCAGTGAAATTAAAATGTGCTAGTTCTAGCATGTGATTTAGATAATTGTAATGTTTATGATGAAAAAGTAATGTTGTTAATATACAGTTGAAGTCAGAAGTTTACATACACCTTAAATACATTTAAACTCAGTTTTTCACAATTTAATCCTAATAAAAAATCCCTGTCTTGGGTCAGTTAGGATCACCACCTTATTTTAAGAATGTGAAATGTAAAAATAATAGTAGAGAGAATGATTTATTTCAGCTTTTATTTCTATCATCACATTCACAATGGGTCAGAAGTTCACATACACTCAATTTGCTGGCACATGCTTTTTCAGTTCTGCCCACAAATTTTATATGGGATTGAGGTCAGGGCTTTGTGATGGCCACTCCACTACCTTGACTTTGTTGTCCTTAAGCCATTTTTCCACAACTTTGGAAGTATGTTTGGGGTCATTGTCCATTTGGAAGACCCATTTGCAACAAAGCATTAACTTGGTTGCTTCAATATATCCACATAATTTTCTTACCTCATGATGCCATCTATTTTGTGAAGTGCACCAGTCCCTCCTGCAGCAAAGCAGCCCCACAACATGATGCTGCCACCCCCGTGCTTCACGGTTGGGCTGGTATTCTTCGGCTCGCAAGCATCCCCCTTTTTCCTCCAAACATAATGATGGTCATTATGGCCAAACAGTTCTATTTTTGTTTCATCAGACCAGAGGACATTTCTCCAAAAAGTACGAACTTTGTCCCCATGTGCAGTTGCAAACTGTAGTCTGGCTTTTTTATGGCGGTTTGGAGCAGGGGCTTTTTCCTTGCTGAGCGGCCTTTCAGGTTATGTCGATATAGGACTCGATTTACTGTGAATAGATACTTTTGTACCGGTTTCCTCCAGCATCTTCACAAGGTCCTTTTCTGTTGTTCTGGGATTGATTTGCACTTTCCGCACCAAAGTACGTTCATCTCTAGGAGACAGAACGCGTCTCCTTCCTCAGCGGTATGACGGCTGCATGGTCCCATGGTGTTTATACTTGCGTACTATTGTTTGTACAGATGAACATGGTACCTTCAGGTGTTTGGAAATTGCTCCCAAGGATGAACCAGACTTGTGGAGGTCTACACTTTTTTCTGAGGTCTTGGCTGATTTCTTTTGATTTTTCCCATGACGTCAAGCAAAGAGGCACTGAGTTTGAAGGTAGGCCTTGAAATACATCCACAGGTGCACCTCCAATTGACTCAAATTCTGTCAATTAGCCTATTAGAAGCTTCTAAAGCCATGACTTGATTTTCTGGAATTATCCAAGCTGTTTAAAGGCACAGTCAACTTAGTGTATGTAAACTTCTGACCCACTGAAATTGTGATACAGTGAATTTGTTTTAATGACTCCAATCTAAGTGTATGTAAACTTCCAACTTGTAAGTAAAAAAAACAGGAAAAATATTGTGAAACATATTGAAGCTAAAACACAGACAGTAAATACTGATATGAATAGGAAAATATTTTTTAATTTGCAGAAGGAAAAAATTCCTAAAACAATATTTCTACGTTGTACATTACAGCTAGCTTTGACTAAATTGCATTCCTTAAATGGGCAATTCAACACCCTGGTAGAGCATATTTTTCAAAAGTTCCTAAAATTATAAAACAACCACAATTTCATCATTCCAAACTGACGTTTTATAGGTCAACAACATTTGACAGTCTTGTATTTTCCCATTTTATACACAATTTGTACAACAAAAATTGTGATTAATGAGATTCGGTTTTGCTAACGTTCATTTCCTGGTTTTCAACCATCAGGAGTCCAATAATGAAAACCACATGATCATTTACTAAATGGCGTTGGTTGAGATGATAAAATATGCCAAACAAAATTAATATGTTTAATTTAATTTAAAATTGGTTGTCAAAATTTGCTCAACCACCCTGTTGAGCTGCCTGTTAAAGGGGTTAAGGAATCATTATGTATCATTAATTAAAATGATAATTGAACTGGTAGAGAGGCTTGCTTAGATAACCTATGCAGAGTTTTTTAAATATTTTTTTTGACATAGAATTAGGCATAATGATTATGACCTGGAGTTTGCCAATCATTCTGGTGGTGCCAGAATAACAACCTATCCCTCAATGTAACCAAGACTAAGGAGATGATTATGGACTACAGGAAAAGGAGCACAGAGCACGTCCCCATTCTCATCGATGGGGCTGTAGTGGAGCAGGTTGAGAGTTTCAAATTCCTTGGTGTCCACATCAACAACAAACTAGAATGGTCCAAACACACCAAGACAGTCGTGAAGAGGGCACGACAAAGCCTATTCCCCCTCAGGAAACTAAAAAGATTTGGCATGGGTCCTGAGATCCTCAAAAGGTTCTACAGCTGCACCACTGATTGCATCACTACCTGGTACGGCAATTGCTCGGCCTCTGACCGCAAAGCACTTCAGAGGGTAGTGCGCACAGCCCAATACATCACTGGGGAAAAGCTGCCTGCCATCCAGGACCTCTACACCAGGCGGTGTCAGAGGAAGGCCCTAAAAATTGTCAAAGACCCCAGCCACCCACCCCAGTCATAGACTGTTCTCTCTACTTCCACATGGCAAGCGGTACCGGAGTGCCAAGTCTAGGACAAAAAGGCTTCTCAACAGTTTTTACCCCCAAGCCATAAGACTTCTGAACAGGTAACCAATGGTTACCCGGACTATTTACATTGTGTGCCCCCCCAACCCCTCTTTTAAGCTGCTGCTACTCTCTGTTTATCTTATATGCATAGTCATTTTAACCATACATCCATGTACATACTACCTCAATTGGCCCGACCAACCAGTGCTCCCGCACATTGGCTAACTGGGCTATCTGCATTGTGTACCACCACCCGCCAACCCCTCTTTTTACGCTTCTGCTACTCTCTGTTCATCATATATGCAGTCACTTTAACCATACCTACATGTACATACTACCTCAATACACCTGACTAACCAGTGTATGTATATAGCCTTGCTACTCTTATTTTCAAATGTATTGTTTGTGTTGTTTTATTTCTTTACTTACACACACACGCACACACGCACGCACACGCACACACACATACCTTTTTTTCGCACTCTTGGTTAGAGCCTGTAAGTAAGCATTTCACTGGAAGGTGAACCTGTTCACCTGTTGTATTTGGCGCACTGGACAAATAAACGTTGATTTGATTAGAAAAGTGTAAGGTCCATGTGAAGGCTTGTGCTTTTGGAGAAAATGATCAAATAGTAGAGGAAAAATCAAAGATTTTGTAAGTAGCCTAAAATGTGTACATGCTCTCTTGCCTTGCCTATGATATGACTGAGCAAACCAGACAGAAATGAAAGTGGAACATACAGTGCCTTGCGAAAGTATTCGGCCCCCTTGAACTTTGCGACCTTTTGCCACATTTCAGGCTTCAAACATAAAGATATAAAACTGTATTTTTTTGTGAAGAATCAACAAGAAGTGGGACACAATCATGAAGTGGAACGAGATTTATTGGATATTTCAAACTTTTTTAACAAATCAAAAACTGAAAAATTGGGCGTGCAAAATTATTCAGCCCCTTTACTTTCAGTGCAGCAAACTCTCTCCAGAAGTTCAGTGAGGATCTCTGAATGATCCAATGTTGACCTAAATGACTAATGATGATAAATACAATCCACCTGTGTGTAATCAAGTCTCCGTATAAATGCACCTGCACTGTGATAGTCTCAGAGGTCCGTTAAAAGCGCAGAGAGCATCATGAAGAACAAGGAACACACCAGGCAGGTCCGAGATACTGTTGTGAAGAAGTTTAAAGCCGGATTTGGATACAAAAATATTTCCCAAGCTTTAAACATCCCAAGGAGCACTGTGCAAGCGATAATATTGAAATGGAAGGAGTATCAGACCACTGCAAATCTACCAAGACCTGGCCGTCCCTCTAAACTTTCAGCTCATATAAGGAGAAGACTGATCCGAGATGCAGCCATGAGGCCCATGATCACTCTGGATGAACTGCAGAGATCTACAGCTGAGGTGGGAGACTCTGTCCATAGGACAACAATCAGTCGTATATTGCACAAATCTGGCCTTTATGGAAGAGTGGCAAGAAGAAAGCCATTTCTTAAAGATATCCATAAAAAGTGTTGTTTAAAGTTTGCCACAAGCCACCTGGGAGACACACCAAACATGTGGAAGAAGGTGCTCTGGTCAGATGAAACCAAAATTGAACTTTTTGGCAACAATGCAAAACGTTATGTTTGGCGTAAAAGCAACACAGCTGAACACACCATCCTCACTGTCAAACATGGTGGTGGCAGCATCATGGTTTGGGCCTGCTTTTCTTCAGCAGGGACAGGGAAGATGGTTAAAATTGATGGGAAGATGGATGGAGCCAAATACAGGACCATTCTGGAAGAACCTAATGGAGTCTGCAAAAGACCTGAGACTGGGACGGAGATTTGTCTTCCAACAAGACAATGATCCAAAACATAAAGCAAAATCTACAATGGAATGGTTCAAAAATAAACATATCCAGGTGTTAGAATGGCCAAGTCAAAGTCCAGACCTGAATCCAATCGAGAATCTGTGGAAAGAACTGAAAACTGCTGTTCACAAATGCTCTCCATCCAACCTCACTGAGCTCGAGCTGTTTTGCAAGGAGGAATGGGAAAACATTTCAGTCTCTCGATGTGCAAAACTGATAGAGACATACCCCAAGCGACTTACAGCTGTAATCGCAGCAAAAGGTGGCGCTACAAAGTATTAACTTAAGGGGGCTGAATAATTTTGCACGCCCAATTTTTCAGTTTTTGATTTGGTAAAAAAGTTTGAAATATCCAATAAATGTCGTTCCACTTCATGATTGTGTCCCACTTGTTGTTGATTCTTCACAAAAAAATACAGTTTTATATCTTTATGTTTGAAGCCTGAAATGTGGCAAAAGGTCGCAAAGTTCAAGGGGGCCGAATACTTTCGCAAGGCACTGTATAACATTTATCATTGAAATTGTATTTAAGAACAGAAGTTTGTCAACATACAGTGGGGCAAAAAAAGTATTTAGTCAGCCACCAATTGTGCAAGTTCTCCCACTTAAAAAGATGCGAGAGGCCTGTCATTTTCATCATAGGTACACTTCAACTATGACAGACAAAATGAGAAAAAAAATCCAGAAAATCACATTGTAGGATTTTTAATGAATGGTGGAAAATAAGTATTTGGTCACCTACAAACAAGCAAGATTTCTGGCTCTCACAGACCTGTAACTTCTTCTTTAAGAGGCTCCTCTGTCCTCCACTCGTTACCTGTATTAATGGCACCTGCTTGAACTTGTTATCAGTATAAAAGACACCTGTCCACAACCTCAAACAGTCACACTCCAAACTCCACTATGGCCAAGACCAAAGAGCTGTCAAAGGACACCAGAAACAAAATTGTAGACCTGCACCAGGCTGGGAAGACTGAATCTGCAATAGGTAAGCAGCTTGGTTTGAAGAAATCAACTGTGGGAGCAATTATTAGGAAATGGAAGACGTACAAGACCACTGATAATCTCCCTCGATCTGGGGCTCCACGCAAGATCTCACCCTAGTGACCTAGTGAATGACCTGCAGAGAGCTGGGACCAAAGTAACAAAGCCTGCCATCAGTAACACACTACGCCGCCAGGGACTCAAATCCTGCAGTGCCAGACGTGTCCCCCTGCTTAAGCCAGTACATGTCCAGGCCCGTCTGAAGTTTGCTAGAGAGCATTTGGATGATCCAGAAGAAGATTGGGAGAAAGTAATATCGTCAGATGAAACCAAAATATAACTTTTTGGTAAAAACTCAACCAGTTTTGTTTGGAGGACAAAGAATGTTGAGTTGCATTCAAAGAACACCATACCTACTGTGAAGCATGGGGGTGGAAACATCATGCTTTGGGGCTGTTTTTCTGCAAAGGGACCAGGACGACTGATCCGTGTAAAGGAAAGAATGAATGGGGCAATGTATCGTGAGATTTTGAGTGAAAACTTCCTTTCATCAGCAAGGGCATTGAAGATGAAACGTGGCTGGGTCTTTCAGCATGACAATGATCCCAAACACACCGCCCGGGCAACGAAGGAGTGGCTTTGTAAGAAGCATTTCAAGGTCCTGGAGTGGCCTAGCCAGTCTCCAGATCTCAACCCCATAGAAAATCTTTGGAGGGAGTTGAAAGTCCGTGTTGCCCAGCAACAGCCCCAAAACATCACTGCTCTAGAGGAGATCTGCATGGAGGAATGGGCCAAAATACCAGCAACAGTGTGTGAAAACCTTGTGAAGACTTACAGAAAACTTTGACCTCTGTCATTGCCAACAAAGGGTATATAACAAAGTATTGAGATAAACTTTTGTTATTGACCAAATACTTATTTTCCAACACAATTTGCAAATAAATTCATTAGAAATCCTACAATGTGATTTTCTGGATTTTTTTTCTCATTTTGTCTGTCATAGTTGAAGTGTACCTATGATGAAAATGACAGGCCTGTCTCATCTTTTTAAGTGGGAGAACTTGAAAATTGGTGGCTGACTAAATACTTTTTTGCCCCACTGTAATTTACCCATTTAAGACCAGATCAACTTTGTCAGTGTCGTGATCAAGGTTACACTTAATTAGATGTGCAGTTTACACAAAGACACATCTGTACATGGTAAGCTTGTTCGAGTTGCAGGTACATCTCCATTTTACACATTACACATTACACATTTTCTTGCAGGAACAGTGCACAAGCTCCAAGATGCCAGCTGGAGCTGGAGGGAGTGTCATCCAGTCGATCACCAAGAAGTCTCCCTCAATCTTCTAGCCGTGGGCCACTGGGGGATGTCTGGCTAGCTCTGTAGGCTCCTCCATTGTATGACTGCTTAGTTGTTTGCCTGTTTTTGTTTGGTGATAGACCCCTGTCTGAGCACTTTCTGTTGCTGAACATCTGACATCTTGTTTGATATACATCACTTTTTGATCATACAGGTCACACATGAAAGCTTCTATGGCTTCATATACAGTGCATCCAGAAAGTATTCAGATCCCTTGACTTTTTCCACATTTGGTTACGTGACAGCTTTATTATAAAATGTATTTAAAAAAAAATTTAACTCATAAATCTACACACAGTACCCCATCATGACAAAGCAACACTCCTGTGTTGTCTTGGCTGTGTGCCTAGGGTCGTTGTCCTGTTGGAAGGTGAACCTTCGCCCCAGTCTGAGGTTCTGGAGCAGGTTTTCATCAAAGATCTTTCTGTACTTTGCTCCGTTCAGCTTTCCTTCGATCCTGACTAGTCTCCCAATCCCTGCCGCTGAAAAACATATTCACAGCATGTTGCTGCTACCACCATGCTTCACCGTAGGGATGGTGCCTGGTTTCTTCCAGACATGACACTTGGCATTCAGGCCAAAAAATTAAATCTTCATTTCATCAGACCAGAGAATCTTGTTTCTCATGGTCAGAGTCCTTTAGGTGCCTTTTGGTAAACTCCAAGCGGGCTGTCGTGCCTTTAACTGAGGAGTGGCATCCGTCTGACCACTCTACAATAAAGGCCTGATTGGTGGAGTGCTGCAGAGATTGTTGTCCTTCTGGAAGGTTCTCCCATCTCCACAGAGGAACTCTGGAGCTCTGTCATAGTCACCCTAGGGTTCTTGGTCACTTTCCTGACTAAGGACTTTCTCCCCCGATTGCTCAGTTTGGCCGGGTGGCCAGCTCTATGAAGAGTAATTGGTGGTTCCCAAACTTTTTCCATTAAAGAATGATGGAGGCCACTGTGATCTTGGGGACCTTCAATGCTGCAGACATTTTTTTAACCCTTCCCCAGATCTGTGCTTCGACACAGTCCTGTCTCGGGGCGCCACAGTAAATTCCTTCGACCTCAAGGTTTGTTTTTTTGCTGTCTGCATTTTGAAATGCACAGTCAACTGTGGGACCTTATATAAACAAAACCACCATAAAACTCATGATAGGCTATAGTGGTGTGCGGGTCAGCTGTTTGTTCACCTGCACCCACCCGCAATTGCTAATAACTCATCCACAAATGCCCAATTGTATGTCATAAAGTGAAAATCACCACACTGCCAGGCTGTCTCATCGTTGCTGTGTCGTCAGCAAACTTAATGATGGTGTTGGAGTCGTGCTTGGCCACACAGTCGTAGGGAGTCGAGGGGACAGTCGAGGGGACTAAGCACTCACCCCTTAGTGGCCCCCGTGTTGAGGATCACCTGGTAAGGGTAGGCAACAAGTCCAGGATCCAGTTGCAGAGGGACGGTCCCAGGGTCCTTAGCTTAGTGATGAGCTTTGTGGCACTATGGTGTTGAACGCTGAGCTGTATGGTGTTGAACGCTCAACACCCTTACCAGGTGGTATCCAATGAACAGCATTCTCACATCCTTTTGTCCAGGTGGGAAAGGGCAATGTGAAGTGCGATTTAGATTGCGTCATCTGTGGATTTGTTGGAGCGGTATGCGAATTGGAGTGGGTCTAGGGTTTTATGGGATGATGGTCTTGATGTCAGCCAAGACCAGCCTTTCAAAGCACTTCATGGCTACCGACGTGAGTGCTACGGGGCGGTAGTCATTTAGGCAGATTACCTTCGCTATGTTGGGCACAGGTACTCTGATGGTCTGCTTGAAACATTTAGGTATTACAGGCTCGGTCAGGTAGAGTTTGAAAAAGGTCTTGCTCACGTCTATGGAGGGAGTGTGATCACACAGATCACACAGTCGTCCGGAACAGCTGGTGCTCTCATGAATGCTTCAGTGTTGCTTGCCTCGAAGTGAGCATAAAAGGCAGTGGGAGTTGATGTGTGATAATGCATGGAAGGTCCTCCTCTCTACCTCCATCTTTTTCCTAGGAGTTATTCTGATCGGATCATTCTTTAGTGGTCAGCTCTCTGACAGGTAGGTTCATTCACGTTTGGCCTTAGGCACAGATCTAGGATCAGATCTAGGATTTATAGCATGGGGATAGTCTTGCTACAGAGACTGGTTGCCTCCCACAATGTAACCAATGTTCCATTCCGAGACTAGCATGGGGATGTAAATTGACCTAAGACTAACACAAACATCAACATGCAACAGTATGCACACACATCTACACAAAGGGAGCCTAAACCTACCCAACCACTCTGAATGAGAAGCCAAGAGATTTTTTTTGCATGCAGGAACAGTCATATATACTTTTTTATGTGTAGTTCAACAGGAAGCATAAACCGATATCATGATATGACTTGCTCATAATGACATCAAATTATCGACATTGGTGCCGCCAACCACTAAAAGATACAGTAGGCTCCCAAAGCCTAAATACACAAAAGGTTTTTAGTTCAGAAACGGAATTACTAGAATGGGAATCCCTATTCAAGTCAATGAACGTCTTATGGTCATATTTCTATGCTTGTGTTGATATTATTTCTGTGTCCTGCAGGTTTGGGAGGAGGCCAGTGATTTTCAGTACAATGGCTGTTTAGACAATCGTCGCACTAATCCAGTCTACCTCGGTCCACTGGCCCATGTACTGTGTGCTCAACTGTCTGAGGGGCGTGGGCCAGATATCTAGTTACATTTCATCACTAGTATTAAGTGACATAAGTGTTTCGTGTGACAAAAGGCTAGGGCAGTGGCATTCATTTTCCTGCCCAACCTCTTTGAATGTTCCAGTTAAAAACCGGGGGCTTCCAACAGTACAGGATTGCCAATTGTGTTCTCAAATAGGCTACACAGCAGAGGTACATAGAACTCAGAATACCAAACACAGGAAGTTATTATACTGCATACTACAAACAGTCTTCATGTACAATGCATACCCCAAACCATCCTGAATGGTTTGTGATGGTGATCCATTATTTTGTGGCAAGTAGTTGTAGTACAGCAGTAATAATAGTTCTAGGCTTTAGCCATAGGCTATAACCAGGGCACAGAGTCTTTGCTTGTCAGGATAAACTAACTCCTGGGCCTAGTAATGTGTTGTCTGGGGGTCCTGGTTCAGTGTCGGCAATCCTGGGGAAGATGACCCGCGAGAGCTACACCATCCTGGACCACAGTGTGGCCTTCGGCTTGGGCTACGCCTGCCTCGCTCTCCTCGCCTACTTCATACGGGGTTGGAAGATGCTGCTGGTCGCCTCCGCTATACCTGGCTTTTTCTACATCCCTCTGTGATGGTGAGTGATTACCGCGGAGCGTGGCTTAGTGCGCACGCTCCAAACCTGTTGTGATAGATCAATGGATAATGATCACAGCCCTGCAGATCATCACGGGACAATTATGCCATTGATATATGGTTAAAATGTAACTAAATGATATGTGCATGTGAAGACAAACCTGGAAGTAGGAAATATGAAACATAATTATTATTTGCTAAAATGATCATGCTGAGGTCAAATTGACTGAGTTTATAGATTGAATCATTGATAACTGATCCATTTATTTGCATTTTCATAATTATGATGAACGGTTATGATCCTAAATTGAATTCATATTGAACTGAGTTGCTGAATTACTTCATTATGTCACACCCTGATCTGTTTCACCTGTCTTTGTGCTTGTCTCCACCCCCCTCCAGGTGCCGCTCATCTTCCCCATTATCCCCAGCCTATTTATACCTGTGTTCTTTGTTTGTCTGTTGCCAGTTTGTTTTGTTTCGTAAAGCCAACGAGCGGTTTCCCCATGCGACTGTCTTCCTCTAGTTCCTGGTTTCCCAGTTTTGACCATTCTGCCTGCCCTGAGCTTGCCTGCCACTCTGTACCTTGTCACACCACCCTGGATTACTGACCTCTGCCTGCCCTTTACCTGTCGTTTGCCTGCCCCCTTGTTTTTGTAATACACTTTTGTTACTTCGAAACTGTCTGCATCTGGGTCTTCTCCTGAGCCTTGACAGTACGAACTCGCCATGACGGACCCAGCAGACTCGGACCAGCTCCGCAACGCAGTCTTCTCCCAATGAGAGAGTTGTTGTTAAACAGTCTGATGTTTTAAAAGTTGTTCAGGGGATGTAACGCATACAAAAACCCAGGCCCAGACAAAATACGTGGACATGTGTTAAAGCACTGTGCTGAACAATTGGCTGGTGCAACACGTGCCAGTATTGTGGAAAAACTCAATTATACCAATTCCTAAAGCATCTAATCCCTCTGTGCTGAATGACAATCGCCCTGTCGCCTTGACATGAAGAGCCTTGAGAAAATTGTGAAAAGTCATATTCTCAGCGTCACCCAGAAGCTCCTCGACCCATTTCAGTTTGCCTATCAGCCTAGCTGAGGAGTTGATGATGCCATTCTTGAAAAGCGTGCCCAAAGTAAACTGCCTGCTACTCAGGCTCAGAAGCTAGGATATGCATATAATCGGTAGATCTGGATAGAAAACACTCTAAAACCGTTAAAATAATGTCTGTGAATATAACAGTACTGATATGGGTGATGAAAACCTGAGAAAAATCCAGGAAGTGGGATGTTTTTATTTTTGTAGTTTTCTATTGAATGCCATTACAGTATCCATTGACTTAGGACTCAAATTGCACTTCCTATGGATTCCACTAGATGTCAAAAGTCTTTATAAATGGTTTCAGGCTTGTATTATGAAAAATGAGGGAGTAAGACCAGTCTGAATGAGTGGACCCTGCAGTGTCCCAGAGGTTTTTCATGCGCACGACCGAGAGCATGCCTTTCTTGTTTTGCTTTTAAATTGACGAAGCTTTTGTCCGGTTGAAATGTTATTGATTATTATGACTAAAAACAACCTGAGGATTGATTATAAACATTGTTTGATATGTTTCTACAAACTTTACTGATACATTTTGTCTGTCTGTTGTGACTGCCTTTGAGCCTGCGGATTACTGAACAAAACGCACAAACAAAACTGAGGTTTTTGGATATAAAGAGGGACTTTATCGAACAAAACAAACATTTGAGTAAATGGGAGTCTTGTGAGTACAACCATATGAAGTTCATCAAAGGTAAGTGATTCATTTTGTCACTATTTCTGACTTGTGTAACTCCTCTACTTGGCTGGTAACTGTTTGTAATGATTTGTCTGCTGGGCGCTGTTCTCAGATAATCGCATGGTATGCTTTCACCGTAAAGCCTTTTTGAAATCTGACACCGTGGTTGGATTAACAATAAATTCATCTTTAAACCGATGTATAACACTTGTATGTTTTATGAGTTTTTATAATTAGTATTTCTGTTTTTGAATTTGGTGCTCTGCAATTTTACTGGATGTTGGCCAGGTGGGATGGTAGCGTCCCACACCCCCTAGAGAGGGATTAACATGGTCTATAGACACCTAGAGGGTGCCAAATCCCATGTCAGGGTTCTGTTTGTTGACTTTTCTTCTGCCTTCAACACAATCCAGCCTTACATTCTGGCATAGAGACTCATTTAGGACTTCTCCTTAGATGGGGGCTGGTTTTGTGGCTGTTGGACTTCCTGAGCCAACACTCACAGCGAGTCAAAATAGGTCCCCACGTGTCGGACATACGCAATAACAACACAGGCTCTCCTCAGGGATGTGTTTTGTCCCCACTCTTGTACACTAATAGTTGTACTAGTGTAACAGATGTGAAACGGCTAGCTTAGTTAGCGTGGGCGCTAAATAGCGTTTCAATCAGTGACGTCACTTGCTCTGAGACCTTGAAGTAGTAGTTCCCCTTGCTCTGCAAGGGCCGCGGCTTTTGTGGAGCGATGGGTAACGATGCTTCGAGGGTGACTGTTGATGTGTGCAGAAGGTCCCTAGTTCGCGCCCGGGTATGGGCGAGGGGACGGTCTAAATTTATACTGTTACACTAGTTCCCATCCTGACAGACACCTCATTAAGTTCGCTGATGACACTGCCTTGATCATGACGAGGAACATCATGGCCCGGTCCTAGAAGACTTTGTAGAGTGGTGTGAGGAATCACACTTGGTCCTCAATACCAACAAGACCAAAGAGATGTGCATAGACTTCAGAAAGCGTACAACACCTACCTCTGCAACATCTATCAGAGGTCAGAATATAGAGATTGTAGAGGAATACATCTGGGTGTCCTCTTGAACAATAAGCTTCAGTGGAGTAAATGTACAGACCTGATATACAAAAAGCTAGGTTCTTTTAATGTAGACTGTACTACACTGACTCGTTTTACAAATCTTTCATTGCGAGTATTTGAACTTTTTGTATTGTTTGTTGGTTTGCCAATGCCACTGTCAGCCAGAGAAATATGCTGAGAAGGATTATCACCACTTCAAGCAAGGTACTTGGAGTCAAACAGACAGGCCTGGATGAGCTCTTTAAGGTCAGGGCCCTCCGCAAGGCTCACAAAATCCTTTTAGACCCAAGCCACCCCCTGTACCCAGACCTTGAACTACTCCCCTCTGGGCGCAGGTATAGCGCACCCCTCAGCAGGAAAAACAGAACTAGACAATAATTTGTACCAGGTGTGATATCCCTCCTAAATAGCTTGGGCTAATGTTCCTATCGACTCAGTAAGGACAGCAGGCTAGTCTCTTTTTATTGGTATGTAACTGTTATGAAAGTTGTATTGTCAATTGTGTTTTGTATTTAAAACGCCACGTTAAACGTGTACATGACACTACAACAAAATGTAAGTAAGTAAAGACTGTTTGTCTTTGTTTTACAGTAGCATGTTTTACATGCATGCGAGGGACATGTGAACAATGTAAGGCCAGCGTACTTCTGAATAAAGGTAAACTAAAGTATACAAATTCCCCGACCTCAGTTCTTATAACAATAAGCAATCTCAACAGTCGGATGTTACAATTGGCGAAGAGTAAAACGCACAACAGAAGAATGCGATTAACAAGACGAACTACGTGAGTAAACGCAGATCGCAACAACAGCCAAGCTAACGTTGGAATCATCTAGCTAACATCGTACAATAAATACCACGATGGCTAGTTTTCCACACTTTCAAATATTTGATGTGCACACAGAACCCAGCTTAATCGGCTTGAGGTGGGAAAAAAATTGATCAACGGATTCTACCATTTTCCAGTGGCAATTAGACATCGCGGATAACGCACAGAAAAGGGCATTACTGTTACGCTATGCAGGTCGGATGTGTCACTGCAAGATACGGGAGCAGCTGATGACTATGATACAACTGCAGCCAAGCTCAATGCATATCTGTCTAAAAGTCAACACAGAATATGAAACCTACGTTTTCAGACAAGCAAGACAAAATGAAAACGAAACCTTGGATGCTTACCACACAAGATTGGGGCAATTAACATCCACATGCGAGTTTGCAAATGTTGATAAAGAAATCAAGTCACAGATAATACAAAGCTGCAGTTCCGCACGCCTCCCCCTGATGGCGCTAAAAGATGGTTCAATGGCTCTCCAACAAATACTTGATACAGGCAGAGCACAAGAGATGTCAGGTAAACAAACTGCAGGCATGAAGAATGCTCAATCAAAATCACAAAAATAACTTTCAGTGTGCGCTGTACAAAATGACAAAATATGACAAAAGCCAGGGCTACTAAAATGAAAGTGACAAACGTTAAAACGGAACATGCAATAACTAGAGGAAAATTCCCACACGAGGACAAACAAACTGCCCTGCAAGGGGGAAAACAATTAAAGGATGTGGAAAGTTGAATCACTTTCAAAAATGTTGTAGATCACAAACCACAGAGTTAACTAATACATTTGCTGAAAAACGAACCCAATGGCGTCTGAAACACAAAGTGCATAAAGTGCAGTCACATGATGACACAAAAACATGACACCAAGCTCTGATGATGATGATGATTATGTGTATGTTGTGTGTACACTACAGAAATCATCGCAACCAGAACATCTAAGTTACCATTATGAACACTACTGTGGATGTTATTGTTGATTCGGGAGCAAGCGTTAACATTGTTGATGATGTCACATATGACAAGTTAAAGCCCAGCTGTGAATTAAAAAAGGCTAAAGCAAACATCTTTGCTTATGGCTCATCTGAACCACATCTACTGAGAGAGAAATAAACAGCACCAGTCGGGCTCAAAGACTAAGATGGTGGATTCCACTTTCAATGAAATCAAAGTTGACTATGGCTCACTACTTAACTGTCAGACAGCAACAAACTTTGGACTTCTGAAGATCATCAACTCTCTGTACACTCCAAGTGAACCAGCTGATGGTTCATTCATAAATCAAATCAAATCAAATCAAATTTTATTTGTCACATACACATGGTTAGCAGATGTTAATGCGAGTGTAGCGAAATGCTTGTGCTTCTAGTTCCGACAATAAGCCAGTTTACCAATGAATTCCAGGACCTCTTCCAAGGCATAGGAAAACTCAGACTTTCAAGTGAAGCTGGACATTGATGACACAGTGCAACCAGCAGTACAACCACACTAGAGGTCGACCGATTAATGGGAATGGCCGATTTAATTAGGGCCGATTTCAAGTTTTCATAACAATCGGTAATCTGCATTTTTGGACACCGATCATGGCCGATTACATTGCACTCCACGAGCAGACTGCGTGGCAGGCTTGACTGCCTGTTATGCGAGTGCAGCAAGGAGCCGAGGTAAGGTGCTAGCTAGCATTAAATGTATCTTATAAAAACAATCAATCTTAACATAATCACAAGTTAACTAGTGATTAGCTTGTCCTGCTTGTCCTGCGTTGCATATAATCGATGCGGTGCCTGTTAATTTATCATTGAATCACAGCCTACTTCGCCAAATGGGTGATTTAACAAGCGCTTTCGTGAAAAAAGCACTGTCGTTGCACCAATATATACATAACCATAAACATCAATGCCTTTCTTAAAATAAAATACACAAGTATATATTTGTTAACCTGCATATTTAGTGAATATTGCCTGGTAACATGAATTTCTTTGAACTAGGGAAATTGGGTCACTTGCGTTCTGTTCAACAGAGTCAGGGTATATGCAGCAGTTTGGGCCACCTGGCTCGTTGCGAACTGTGTGAAGACTATTTCTTCCTAACAAAGACAGCCAACTGCCAAATGGGATGATTTATGAAAAAAAGCGCATTTGCGTAAAAAGCACAATTGTTGCACGAATGTACCTAACCATAAACATCAATGCCTTTCTTAAAATCAATACACTGAAGTATATATTTTTAAACCTGCATATTTAGATAAAATAAATTAATGTTAGCAGGCAATATTAAACTAGGGAAATTGTGTCACTTCTCTTGCGTTCAATGTCAGGGTACATGCAACAGTTTGGGCCGCCTGGCTCATTGCGAACTAATTTGACAGAATTTTATGTAATTATGACATAACATTGAGGGTTGTGCAATGTAACAGCAATATTTAGACTTATGGATGCCACCCATTAGATCAAATATGTAACGGTTCCATATTTCACTGAAAATAAACGTTTTGTTTTCGAAATGATAGTTTCCGGATTTGACTATATTAATGACCTAAGGCTCGTATTTCTGTGTGTTATTATATTATAATTAAGTCTATGATTTGATAGAGCAATCTGACTGAGCGGTGGTAGGTAGCAGCAGGCTCATAAGCATTCATTCAAACAGCACTTTACTGCGTTTGCCAGCACCTCTTCACAATGCTTGAAGCATTGCGCTGTTTATGACTTCAAGCCTATCAACTCCCGAGATTAGGCTGGCAATACTAAAGTACCTATTAGAATATCCAATAGTCAAAGGTATATGAAATACAAATGGTATAGAGAGAAATAGTCCTATAATAACTACAACCTAAAACTTCTTACCTTGGAATATTGAAGACGCATGTTAAAAGGAACCACCGGCTTTCATATGTTCTCATGTACTGAGCAAGGAACTGAAACGTTAGCTTTTTTACATGGCATATATTGCACTTTCTTCTCCAACACTTTGTTTTTGCATTATTTAAACCAAATTGAACATGCTTCATTATTTATTTGAAACTAAATTCATTTTATTGAGGTATTATATTAAGTTAAAATAAAAGTGTTCATTGTTCATTCAGTATTGTTGTAATTGTCATTATTACATATATATAAAAATCGGACGATATAATCTGTATCTGCTTTTTTTGGTCCTCCAATCATCTGTATTGGTATCGGAGTTGAAAAATCATAATCGGTTGACCTCTAAACCACACAGGAGGATTCCTTTTCACGTGAGAAAAAAAGTTGAACGGGAGCTTGACACACTACAAATTGAAGACATCATTGAAAAAATCAGCGGGCCAACGCCATGGGTATCCCCAATCGTGGTCACACCAAAACCCAAGACAACAGATAAAGTTTGTGTCTGTATCGACATGTGCCTTCCGAACACAGCAATACAACGTGAACGACACATCACACCAACGGTTGATGACCTCATCCATGATCTGAATGGAGCAGTGGTGTTCTCCAAGCTAGATCTTAATGCTGGATACCACCAGCTTGAGTTACATTCAGACTCAAGGTATAGCACAACCTTCACTATATATTCTGGCCTCTGGAGATACACCAGGCTGAAATTTAGCATAAATTCAGCTGCCGAGGTATTTCAAAATGCAATACAGCAAGTGCTGCAAGGCTTTCCCAACGTGAGAAACATGAGCGATGACATCCTAGTCTACGGTAGATCTCAAGATGAACAGAGAGAGAAATCTCATGCTGAACAAATAAAAAATGTGAATACAGCAAAACAACACTTGAGTTTTACGGCTATGTTTTCTCAGAGAATGGTATTTCGGCGGATCCAAAGAAAATCAAAGCCATACAGAATCTGCCAGCACCTCAAAATGCCTCGGAAGTTCGCAATCTACTGGGCTTTACAATACAATACGATACAATACTGCTCGTGGTTCATACCAGACTTCGCAACAACTGCACTGAAGTTAAACAGTGCTATTCACAAACCGAGAGAGAAGCTCTGACGATCATCTAGGCATGTGAACATTTTCACTTGTATCTCTATGGAGCTCACTTCACAGACATCACAGATCATAAACCACTAGAGCATAACTTCAACAACCCAAAAGCCACACCCCCAGCACGACTTGGAGACTGAGACTTCAACCTTACATCTACACTGTGAAGTACAAAGCTGGTAAAGATAACCCTGCCGACTACATGTCAAGACATCCCATCGCAGGGGAAACGCCACAGAGAACCTCTTGCATGGCAGAGGAACATGTGAACTTTATCATCAACAACACAATTCTCAAAGCGATAACTCAGAGGTGCAAGAAGAAACAAAGAAAGATTCTGCTCTATAGAAGGTGATTTGCCTATTGTCCACAGGAACGTGGCAAGATTCACCACGTGACACACAAGATGCTGATTTCCCAACACTAAAAGCACTCTTTCGCATGAGACATGAACTATGAACTAACAATCAAAGCACAAGCAAACGTCATCCTGAGAGGGGCACGGCTCGTTCTTCCAGTCTCTCTCCACAAACAAGCAATCAACCTAGCTCACACAGGACATCCTAGGTATTGTAAAAACAAAACAGCTACTGAGAGAGAAGGTTTGGTTTCCAGGTATAGATGACATGGTGGAAAAAGCAATTCAGCACTGCATTCCATGTCAAACTGCCACTGCAGATTCCTATGGAACCGCTGTCTATGTCGAAACTACCCAAAGGTCCATAGCTAGAATTGCCTGTATTGCAGGACACTACTGTTCATTTCGTGTCCTCCTGTCCACTAAAAGACCAGGCTCACTGGCAGGGACGACTACATTGGTGGACCATAAGGATAACTTTTCCTCTTCCTTTACTCGCACCCCTTTCCATTCCATCCTGCGGTGGGGGAACCTGTCAATCTCTCCAGGTACTCATCGACTCTGGGGCCGATGAGAGTTTTTTGGACGCTACCCTGGCGTCCGAGCTAGGCATCCCCACTCAGCCCCTCTCCATTCCTATGGACGTTAGAGCCCTGGACGGGCACTCTATATGCCGGGTCACCCACAATACGACTCCCATCAACCTATGAGTGTCAGGGAAGCACAGCGAGGCTATCCAATTTATGCTAATCAAGTCTCCTCAGAACGGGCTGGAGCCCGTTCTGCCACGCCCATTGTCTGAAATCAGCGCAGCCTGCCCAGCGCCTACTGGAGAACCAGCTTTTTGTGAAAGTGGAGAAATGCAAATTCTATCGCTCCACCATCCCCTTCCTTGGTTACATCATCACTGCAGGGAATGTACAAATGGATCCCGGGAAGTTGAGAGCGGTGGTGGATTGGCCCCAGCCTACGTCCAGAGTGCAGCTGCAACGTTTCCTGGGATTTGCCAGCTTTTATCGCCACTTTATCCATGATTACAACGCCCTGGCTTCCCCTCTGTCTGCACTCACCTCGCCCAAGGTTCCGTTCATGTTGTCCCCAGCTGCTGGACGGGCAATCGTGAGTTTCTCGCGGTGAAGATGGCGTTGGAAGAGTGGAGACTGGTTGGAGGGAGCGGAACATCCATTCATTGTGTGGACAGATCACAAGAACCTGGAATATCTCTGCACCGCCAAACGTCTCAATTCCAGGCAAGCTAGGTGGATGCTTCTTTTCACACAGTTGAACTTCTCCCTCTCTTACCGACTGGGATCCAAGAACATCAAGCGGGATGTGCTGTGACGCCGCTATAGCCCCACGGCTACAGCCTCGGACCCCGAGACCATCCTTCCCATCTCGTGCCTGGCGACGGCACTCGGCTAGGGAATAGGGAAGCAGGTCTGTGAGGCACAGCATCCCGGTCGAACCCCGGGGAGGGGGGGGGGGGGGGGGGGGGGGGGCAGACAACCAGATGTTTGTTCCTGACGCTGTCCGCCCCTCGGTCCTGGAGTGGGCCCACTCCTCCAGGCTTACCTGCCAATCGGGCTCCCGTCGGACCCTGGCCTTTGGGCGTCAACACTTTTGGTGGCCTACCATGGTTCCAGACGTTTCCGCGTTTGCCGCAGCCTGCACGATCTGTGTGCAGTACAAGGCTCCTTGGCAAGCTCCTGTCCCTCACTGTTTCAGGTCTCACATATCCCTGGACTCCGTCACGGGTCTCCCCCGTCTCATGGCTCCAACGCCAGCCTGACTGCCTGAAGCTACCCTCTGCTAAAGAGACAGCCCAGCTCATGGTGCAGCACGTCTTCCGGATCCATGCACTCTCAGGGAACATAGTCTCCGACCGGAGTCCTCAGTTCTCATCCCAGTTCTGGAAGGCGATCTGCACACTCATTGGGTGGTCGGCCAGCATGCCCTCCGGGTTCCACCCTCAGTCCAACGGCGCCAATCAAGACCTGGAGACGACACTTCGCTGCCTTGTCTCCGCCAACCCCACCACCTGGAGGCAGCAACTTGTGTGGGTTAAATAAGCCTGCAACACCCTTGGTTGCTCTGCCACCAGGTTCACGCCTTTCGAGTGTTCCCTGGGTTATCAGCCCCCGCTCTTCCCAGAGCAAGAGGAAGAGGTCGGCATACCCTCGGCCCAGATGTCAGTACCTGGAAGAGAGCCCGGTCAGCTCTTCTCAAGACTACCTCCAGGTATCGATGGCAAGCGGACCACCACCTTTCCCCGGCTTCCTGCAAACTTTTCCCCCCGTTTTATCAGCCCTTTCCCCATCTCCAAGATCATTAGCCCATCTGCTGTTCATCTTCTGTTGCCCCGTACCCTCCATATAAACTCAGCAAAACAAAAAAAGTATATTTTTCAGCACCCTGTCTTTCAAAGTTATTTCGTAAAAATCCAAATAACTTCTCAGATCTTTATTGTAAAGGGTTTAAACACTGATTCCCATGCTTGAATGAACCATAAATAATGAACCATAAATAATTAAGGAACATGTACCTGTGGAATGGTCGTTAAGACACTAACAGACAGTAGGCAATTAAGGAAACAGTTATGAAAACTTAGGACACTAAATAGGCCTTTCTACTGAGTCTGAAAAACACCAAAAGAAAAATGCCCAGGGTCCTTGCTCATCTGCGTGAACGTGCCTTAGGCATGCTGCAAGGAGGCCTGAGGACGGCAGATGTGACCAGGGCAATAAATTGCAATGTCCGTACTGTGAAACACCTAAGACAGTGCTACAGGGAGACAGGACGGACAGCTGATCGTCCTCACAGTGGCAGACCACGTGTAAAAACACCTGCACAGGATCGGTACATCCGAATATCACACCTTCGGGACAGGTACAGGATGGCAACAACAACTGCCCGAGTTACACCAGGAAATCACAATTCCTCTATCAGTGCTCAGACTGTCTGCAATAGGCTGAGAGGCTGAACTGAGGGCTTGTTGTAAGGCAGGTCCTTACCAGACATCACCGGCAACAACATCGCCTATGGGCACAAACCCACCGTTGCTGGACCAGACAGGACTGGCAAAAAGTGCTCTTCACTGATGAATCACGGTTTTGTCTCACCAGGGGTGATGGTTGGATTCGCGTTTATCGTCGAAGGAATGAGCGTTACACCGAGGCCTGTACACTGGAGCGGGATTGATTTGGAGGTGGAGGGTCCGTCATGGTCTGGGGCGGTGTGTCACAGCATCATCGGACTGAGCTTGTCATTGCAGCCAATCTCAATGCTGTGCGTTACAGGGAAGACATCCTCCTCTCTCATGTGGTACCCTTCCTGCAGGCTCATCCTGACATGACCCTCCAGCATGATAATGCTACCAGCCATACTGCTCGTTCTGTGCGTGATTTCCTGCAAGACAGGAATGTAAGTGTTCTGCCATGGCTAGCGAAGAGCCTGCATCTCAATCCCATTGAGCATGTCTGGGACCTGTTGGATCGGAGGGTGAGGGCTAGGCCCCCCCCAGAAATGTCCAGGAACTTGCAGGTGCCTTTGTTGGAAGAGTGGGCTAACATCTCACAGCAAGAACTGGCAAATCTGGTGCAGTCCATGAGGAGGAGATGCACTGCAGTACTTAATGCAGCTGGTGGCCACAGCAGATACTGATTGTTACTTTTGATTTTGACCCCCCCTTTGTTCAGGGACACATTATTCCATTTATGTTAGTCACATGTCTGTGAAACTTGTTTAGTTTATGTCTCAGTAGTTGAATCTTATGTTCATACAAATATTTACACATGTTAAGTTTGCTGAAAATAAACGCAGTTGACAGTGAGAGGACGTTTATTTTTTTGCTGAGTTTACATCCCACTTTTCATGTGTCTAGTGTTAAACCTATGTCTCACAGCCCTTTGTCTCCTGTTTCCCAGGCCTTCCCCTCTTCGCCGTCTCATTGACAGCAAACCGGCGTACACGGTGTGGCACCTCCTGAAGATTTGACCACGGGGCAGGGGATTCCAGTACCTCGTTGACTGGGAGGGTTATGGCCCGGAGGAGAGGTGCTCAGTCCCCGCTAGGGACATCCTGGACCCAGGCCTCATCACTGAGTTCCAACGCTGGCACCCCAGTCAACCAGGTATGAAGGCCCATGTAAGACGCCAGGTGATGCCCCCTAGAGGGGAGGGTACTGTCACACCCTGATCTGTTTCACCTGTCTTTGTGCTTGTCTCCACCCCCCTCCAGGTGTCGCCCATCTTCCCTATTAACCCCAGTGTATTTATACCTGTGTTCTCTGTTCATTTTTTTTCGTCAAGCCTACCAGTGTTTTTTCCCCATGGTCCTGTTTTTCTCTAGTTCCTTTTTTCTAGCTTTCCCGGTTTTGACCATTCTGCCTTCCCTGAGCCTGCCTGCCATTCTGTACCTTGTCACACCACCCTGGATTACTGACCTCTGCCTGCCCTTTACCTGTTGTTTACCTGCCCCCCTGTTTTTGTAATAAACGTTTGTTACTTCGAAACTGTCTGCATCTGGGTCTTCTACTGAGCCTTGACACATTGTTAGTAATGAGAATGATTGTTATTATGATGTGACTTCTGAGATTAGGAATTTAATTTGATACATGTTATTCTGTTTCCTTTGTTAAGCAGTTCACAAAAAAACTATCCAGTAAATATACCACTTTGTGGTTAAAGGAATTCCTGCCTCAGTCTCCTCCATTCCTCTGTCACCTGATCCGTGACCACCTGTTCACCTTGTCACACTGTTGTCAGTCATCCTACCTGTCCGGCTACACACACAAATTCCAAGATTCAAATTCTAGATCGTTACAGCTGCCCCTAAATTAGCTGCCCCTGAATTATTTTCCCATTTCTTCACAATGCAAGATTCCAACCTTAGATTAAGGCCTCTAGATTAAGTCTTCCAGATTAAGGCCAGTAGATTAAGGCCTCTAGCTTGTTCTGGTATGTCTGGGAAGTATGTAGGATGGGGGTAAGAAGTGCACAGAATGAAGGACTGCCAAGTATGGAATGTCTCACAATTGCCACAACAGCAGAACTTCTGTGCAATTCTGGAAATTCAGCGTGTGTGTGTGTAAATTTTTCCCTACGTTATCAGGACCAGAATGTCCTGACAAGTCAACAGAATGTCCTGATAGGAAAACCATTTTTGTCTGGACTTTTTCCAAGTCCTAAATTTGTTAAAATGTTGTTTTAGGCTTAAGTGTTAGGTTTAGAGTTGGGTGTTAAGGTTAGGGTTAGGAGTTAGGTAAAATAGGATTACTCCCCCAAAAGTCCTGTAAAAAAAAAAAGGTGTGTGTGTCGGTTCTTCTAAGCAGCATTTTGGATGACAAGCTCCTTTACCCGGCCCTGCAGCAGCAGCCAGCGAGGAGATTCCCTTCGAGACGGACAGAACCCCCACACACACATGCGCGCACACAAAAGTACTATTATATATAATGACGGTAATAATAGGGTCATTTAGCAGAGTGTAAAGTATTTTGTTCCAGCCCAACAGCAATACGCTTGATTTATGTCTATGATCTTAGTAACCTATTATTTAGCGTTGTGTAGTGTTGAATCCTGTGTCCTCCTCTTTGGCAAAGGAGCCGTGGTAAAGAGCAGAAGCAGGGTTTCGTAGACCTCAGCCGCACCACTGACATGAGAAACGTCTCCATCCTCAACCTCATGCTCTGGTAAGGGCCACTTCGACTGGGTTCATGGTCATTACTATCTGGTAATGCTAGAAAAGACAGAAATGTTGCTTTTTAACCCCACATTTTCAACCACAAACTATCCTTAACCATCACCTGAAACTGAAAACATATCTTATCTACATGCTCATCGGTTCACCAATCTGTATTTCTGCATGGCCATCCCATGATTTTCCTTCCTTCCCTCTCTCTTCTCTCCCTCACCCTCTTTCCCTTTCTCTCTCTGTCCCTCCCTCCCCCAGGGCAGTGACCTCCATGGTTTTCTACAGTCTCTCCCTCAGCACCCCCAACATGAACGGCGACTCCTACCTCAACTACTTTAACTCGGCACTAACAAGATTGTGACCTACATGAGTACCGGAGTTCTGAATCGCCGTTCCCGGCGACCCACAATCCTCTTCTACTTGCTGCTTTTCTGTGGCATTCATGCTGCTGGTCATCAAGCTGGTCCATGAGGATCTGTGTCTGTGTTGAACCCCAGTGATCTGTAACCAAATCGAAATTATGTTTTCCCCCCTACCTAATACCTCAAGGTCTTGTGTAGTACATTATCTATTACACATTATACACTGGATGGTTCGAGCCCTGAATGCTGTTTGGCAGACAGCCGTGGTATATCAGACCGTATACCACAGGTATGACAAAACACATTTTTACTGCTCTACTTCTGTTGGTAAACAGTTTATAATGGCAATAAGGCACCTCCGGGGTGCCTAAGAACAGCCCTTAGCCATGGCATATCAAATCAAATTTTATTTGTCACATACACATGGTTAGCAGATGTTAATGCGAGTGTAGCGAAATGCTTGTGCTTCTAATTCCGACAATGCAGTAATAACCACCGAGTAATCTAACCTAACAATTCCACAACTACTACCTTATACACACAAGTGTAAAGGGATAAGAATATGTACATAAAGATATATGGATATGATGGTACAGAACAGCATAGGCAAGATGCAGTAGATGGTATCGAGTACAGTATATACATATGGGTTGAGTAATGTAGGGTATGTAAACACAAGTGGCATAGTTTAAAGTGGCTAGTGATAAAAAAAATTTACATAAATTTTCATTATTAAAGTGGCTGGAGTTGAGTCAGTATGTTAGCAGCATCCACTCAATGTTAGTGGTGGCTGTTTAACAGTCTGATGGCCTTGAGATAGAAGCTGTTTTTCAGTCTCTCGGTCCCTGCTTTGATGCACCTGTACTGACCTCGCCTTCTGGATGGTAGCGGGGTGAACAGGCAGTGGCTCGGGTGGTTGTTGTCCTTGATGATCTTTATGGCCTTCCTGTGACATCGGGTGGTGTAGGTGTCCTGGAGGGCAGGTAGTTTGCCCCCGGTGATGCGTTGTGCAGACCTCACTACCCTCTGGAGAGCCTTACGGTTGTGGTCGTGTGTGTGTTTGTGTCAGGTATGGAAGATTTCATGCATTAGCAAGAATGAATGTACACTGAACACAAATATAAATGCGTCATGTAAAGTGCTGGTCCCATGTTTCATGAGCTGAAATAAAATCACAGAAATGTTCCATATGCACAAAAAGCTTTATTTCTCTCAAATTATGTGCAGAAATGTGTTTTTACCCGTTAGTGAGCATTTCTCCTTTCCCAAGATAATCCATCCACCTGACAGGTGTGGCATATCCAGAAGCTGATTAAATGGCCTCCAAGGCCCACAAAGGCTGCCATGTGAAATCCATAGAATTTTTGCCTAATTTATTCATTTCAATTTACTTATTTCCTTCAATGAACTGTGACTTAGTAAAAACGTTGACATTTTTGCAGGTTGTGTTTATATTTTTATATAATATACATGAACCCAGATCTACGATGTTATGATTGAATATACATATGTAGGATCTTAATTTGATCTCCCTGTTGGAGACCTGTACTGCAATGCAATAAATGTAAAACTTGTGTATTTGAGGTTTAAAAGGGCTTCTGAAGTTTGTAATTTACACTTAGAAATGTTGGACTTAATTTTCCCTTTCAAAAAATGTATCAACGCTTACAACAATGTCCATTAATTATAATCCACATAGTGTCTTCAGACAGTATTCATACCCCTTGACTTGTTTCACATTTTGTTGTGTTACAGCCTGAATTCAGAATGTATTACATGTTTCTCACCCATCTACCCACAATACCCCATAATGACAAAGTGAAAACATGTTTATAGACATTTTTGCAAATATATTGAAAATTTAATTCAGAAATATTAAATGTACATATAAAAAGCAACACTTCATGGCACAACATCTTTCCCCCATGTGACCTACTTGTGTGTATGTACTGACTTGTATGTAACTGATAGATGCACACACACACCTCATGTTAATGTTTGTAAATTGTAGTTTTTTTGTCTGTAAGGTCTTTTTCGTTATGAGACTCAAATCAAAAACCTTTGCTATGACACTCCAAATTGAGCTTGGGTGCATCCATTTCCTTTTGATTATCCTTGAGATGTCGTTACAACTTGATTGGAGTCCACCTGTGGCCAATTAAATTGTTTGGACATGATTTAGAAAGAAACACACCTGTCTTTATAAGGTCCCACAGTTGACAGTGCATGTCAGAGAGGAAACTAGACCATGAAGTCTGAGGAACTGTAAGTAGATTTCTGAGATATAATTGTTATGAGGGATGTATCTGGGTAAGGATATGAAACAATTTCTAGTGTTGAATGTTCCCAACAGCACAGTGGTCCCCATCATTGGAAAATTGAACAAATGTGGAACTACCCAGACTCTGCCTATAGTTTGCCGTCCAACCCAAACTGAGCAACCGGGCAAGAAGGACCTTGGTCAGGGAGGTGACCAAGAACCCAATGACCACTCGGACAGAACTACGAAGTTTCTTGGCTGAGATGGGTGAACCTGCGAAAAGGAAGTCTCAGCACATCACCAGTCTGGGCTTTATGGGAGAGTGGCCAGATGGTAACTATTCCTGAGCAAACTACACATGGCCGCATGCCTGGAGTTTGCAAAAAAGGCGTGTTGAAGACTGAGCGTAAAGAGAAATATTCTGTGGTCTGAAGAGACAAATGAAACTCTTTGGCCTGAATACATAGTGTTATGTCTAGAGAAACCCAGGCACAGCTCATCACCCATCTAACATCATCCCTACTTTGAAGCATGGTGGTGGCATCGTGGGATGCTTTTCAGAGGCAGGAACTGGGAGACTGGTAAGGATGGCGGGAACAAAGAATGAAGCCAAATACAAGCAAATCTGTGACAACCTGTTTCAGACTGCAAACTACCTTAGCCTGGGGTGAAGATTTATGTTCCGACAGAGCAATGACTCCAAGCATGCAGCCAAAGCAATGCTGGAATGGCTTCAGAACAAGAATGTGAAAGTTCTTGAGTGGCCCAGTCAAAGTCCAGACTTATACAAAGTATTGAGTCATTGGTGTGAAGACTTTGTAAATAAGATTTCTGTATTTCATTGTCAATACATTTCTAATATTTTCACTTATGGTATTGTGTAGAAATTGTTTATTTAATCAATTTTGAATTAACGCACAATGTGGAATAAGTCAAGGGTTATGAATACTTTTAGAAGGCACTAATAATTCACATTTCCTGTTGCTACAGGATTATTTTCCTACTATAGCAAACTGGCTCAAATGTAAGATCCTACATCTGTAATCCAACTTGATCTTTCTGTTTTCAGGAGTTTACACCACAATCCTGCTGTACTTTTTGGGATAATCAGCCTCTTCTCTGCTGGCCTGTCTTCTGCTTCTGGACACCATGGATTGTCAAGTCCAGATTGTCACATGGTAGGTCATAAGTGGGACCTTGAACCATGGTACTAATTTATCTACAGTCATTGTAATATTTGTCAGTGGTTGTCATGAACTTGAAGTGCAGGTCAACTTCTATAGACATTTTTACGGTCAGTTAGTGCCATATCACTAATGCCGTGTGCCATATGATTTTGAGAAGTCAGAATCCAGCTAGCACATCTTGTTTCCTTGGAAGTTGTGGGAACATTGGTTGTGGCAATGAAGCCATACCTTTCCTAACTGTTAAAATGGAATGTTTTTTTTAAACATTCTGAGAACAGAAGTGAAAATGTTGAGTTCTGGGAACATTCATTTATAGGTTTTTGCTATGGTTCCTTAAGTTTTCCTGGGAGGTTTTATTAACACTCTGAGAACAGAAATGATAGGCTATTGAGGTTTTTGTAAAACTTTTGCCAAATGTTTCAAGACTTTTAATAATACTGCTAGCATCTTGGGTAAACCTCTGTATTTTATTTTTATCCCCAAGCACCGATGGGACATGGAAATTAATTTCACTAAGCTTTCACAGATAGGGCTCTACCTTTGCAGTGCACATGCTCCTTTGCCCTACCAGTCTCAAGTGCCCTTTTCAGTGGTATAATTTCCCAGAAAAGGGAGTTAACTTCCCCTGTTACTGTAATGGTGAGAGGTTAGCATGTCTTGGGTTTATGATCAGGAAACCCCTCATTCAATGCAGGTGGGGCAGAGCCCCACATCTTTCGCAATACATGCATTAAGGCAGCTTCCAAATGCAGGTGATTCTGCCTAGCTAGTGCTTTCGGTGAAGCGAGCCAGCAAAATAGGAGCATTGCGTTGTGATTGGCTCAGTGTTTTGTCACTCATGGACACTACGTCATCGCTAAATTTAAGCCTTGGTAAGGTTAGACATCCAAAATGTCAGACCTTTGGGTCCTGCTATAGTTATATTACAAGTGCTTCCAAGAAGGCTTGGTCATTGGCCACACAACGTGATTTTATCTACAGTAGCTTTGCTTGAACTGATCATGTTAGCTAGCAGTCAGGAATCATATTGACAGTCTACTGGCAAATCCATTTAATTGTCATATGAAGAGGCATCGCAAATTCAACAATGAGGAGTTTGGAAGGAATCCGTGGCTAACTGATAGCATTGCAAAGCAACAAATAGCCTGCTATTCAATGGCGTGGCTGTTTTTGAGTTGCCACCATGGCATTCTCTGGATTTAGACTTTGACAAAAATTTGCTGACAAAGGACTGCCGCGCCACCTTCATGTTTAAGTGAGCACATCACAAGCCAAGTTGAGTCCAAAAAAATTATTGTATGCTACTACATAAATAGTAATACTTAGCTACGGTATACGTAAGTGTTGTAGACTACTAACAGTTTATGTGCCGCACCCTAATAATTTGGTGTATTTTCACTTAATTTTGCTTAACGTCACTGTTCTGACTTGGTGGCGCTATCTAAGCGCTTTCACTTATTTATCCTACGGTTCTGACCTGGTGTACAGGGAAAGTACTTTAAGAGCAGCCCATGTTCTGCATTCTGTCGCTGTACATTTCAAAAGTGCTGAACAGTTATATTGACTACGGCTGTCGTCGCTCGTTAATGTCCTAATCAAAATTACGGAATGCCTCATCTGCTCATCGCTCCCTTATGCCATAGTTTGTTCATCTCATTTGCCAGGGGAAACCACATTTGTCAGTCAGCCATATCAGCTTTTTTTTTTGAAAGGCAGTAAACGAGGTTGATTGAACTGTTTCGCTACCAGACAAGGCTCCGCTGGTAGCCAGGTGTAGGGATTCACTCCATTGTACTGGAAAGAGGCCCTAACAGTTGTTATTGCTGGCATGCATCTGAAAATTGAGTTTGCCCCACCAAGATTTACATGCTAAAATTGCCACTGGTTATATTTGTGCCTCTGACTTTCTCCATTCACAATTCATTCAAGATTATCCGTAATCATGGTAGCATGCACATTCTTTAGAAACATTCTTATTGACATTGACTCAACTGATACATTTACCATTTGATTAATATTGGGCATAAAATCTGAAATGCAACCAAAACAAACAGCAAATGCATCCAACAAATGTGTAGTCGCAAGCTTGATGTAGTCATTGCCTGCTATGCATAGGGGAACAAATATTTTACTTTTTAATATTTTAATACATGTGAATTTGTCCCAATATTTTTGCTCCCCTAAAATGTACGAAGTGTTGTAATTTCTAAACGGTTGACCTGACATGGTGAATTAAAGCTGAGTCTGCACTTAAACCTCAGTCATAGTTTGGATTATATAGCAAAAGGAAGTGCTTCACTGTCCCAATAATTATGGAGGGCACTGTACACGGCAACTACATTTGTAAGCATGTGACTAAATAAAAATAAGCATAGGTAAGTAACACCTGGGCAGAGGAACACTGCCGCTGTCATTTTAGTTGTACCTCCAATCAAATCTTATTTGTCACACTTATTTACCACAAAGCCCATTGAGACCAGTCTCTTGAGGTAGATTTGGCCAAGAAGGCAGCAACATTTCAATACAGTACAGAATTGAAACAGTCAACTTGATCTAGCCTATTTAAAAAATCTATATATTTTTTTTTTTTTTTTTTTTTTAAAGCATTTACAAAGTCTCCCATCAATATTTGAAATTCATTCAGTTGCATTAACATATCTAGGATAAAGCATGGATTGTAGATTATTCCATATCTCTGGTGCACAAGAGAAGGCAGTCTTGCCTAATACTGAATGTCCTGGGGACTTTGAGTATTAACCACCCAGCAGACTGGGAACTGCTGGTGGTGGAGACCAGACTAGAGGGTGTTTAACCAAAAGGGCTTTGTAGATAAACTCAATGTAGCTTTCTGTGCATCTAAATTGAGGTCCAACCCACAATTTGGTTCACTGTAAACAGGTGTAGATTAACAGTGAAACGTTTACTTACAGGTCCTCTTCTAACAAAGTTAAATATAAAGATTTTAAAAATCAAATGGCGACACGAGGAATGGATAGTGAATAACAACAAAAAATAGCATGGTTATATACCGGGAGTACTGAGTGGAGGGATAAAGTAATTGAGGTAGCTATGTACGTATGGGTGAAGTGACTAGGCAACAGGATAGATGCTAGGTAGTAGTGTGCTCGTGTGTTTATGGCCGTACTGTGTGAGTGGCTAGTCAGTGCTAAAATGGGTCAATGCAAGTAGCTATTTTGCAGTCTTATGGCTTGCGGTAGAAGCAGTTCAGGTTCCTGTTGGTTCCAGACTTGCTGTACCGCTTGCCATGCGGTAGCAGAGAACAGTATGGTTTGGGTAGTTGGAGTCCTTAATTTTTGGGGCCTTCCTCTGACACCACCTGGTATAGAGGTCCTGGATGGCAGGGAGCTCAGTTCCAGTGATGTACAGGGCTGTACTCACCACCCTCTGTAGCGCCTTGCTGCCGTGTGCCTTGCAGTTGCCGTACCAGGCAGCGACGCAGCCAGTCAAGATGGTATCAATGGTGCAGCTGGAAAGTCAACACATTGGCACGGTTATAAATATAAATCCGGTGGGTGCTGTCCACTCCATTATAGACAAATACAAGCGGACTGGTTCTTCCCTAAATAATTCTTGCATAGTTTAGCGCTGTGCTTTGGCTCATTGTCCTGTTGTAGGGGGAAATTGGCTCCAATTAAGCGATGGGTATGGCGGTAACCTTCCTCCTTGATCCCTTTTACCCTGTACAACTCTCCCACTTTACCACCACCAAAGCACCCCCAGACCATCACATTGCCGCCGCCATGCTTGACAGATGGCGTCAAGCATGTTTTTTCTGCGTTTCATGAATGTTTACTTTTTTTTTCCCAGTCCTCTGTCCAGTGTCTGTCTTGCCTATCTTAATATTTTTTTTATATATCCACTGCTCAAAAAAATAAAGGGAACACTTAAACAACACAATGTAACTCCAAGTCAATCACACTTCTGTGAAATCAAACTGTCCACTGAGGAAGCAACACTGATTGACAATAAATTTCACATGCTGTTGTGCAATTGGAATAGACAACAGGTGGAATTATAGGCAATTACAAAATTACCCCCAATAAAGGAGTGGTTCTGCAGGTGGTGACCACAGACCACTTCTCAGTTCCTATGCTTCTTGGCTGATGTTTTGGTCACTTTTGAATGCTGGTGGTGCTTTCACTCTAGTGGTAGCATGAGATTGAGTCTACAACCCACACAAGTGGCTCAGGTAGTGCAGCTCATCCAGGATGGCACATCAATGCAAGCTGTGGCAAGAAGGTTTGCTGTGTCCGTCAGCGTAGTGTCCAGAGCATGGAGGCGCTACCAAGAGACATGCCAGTACATCAGGAGACGTAGAGGAGGCCATAGGAAGGCAACAACCCAGCAGCAGGACCGCTACCTCCGCCTTTGTGCAAGGAGGAGCAGGAGGAGCACTGCCAGAGCCCTGCAAAATGACCTCCAGCAGGCCACAAATGTGCATGTCTGCTCAAACGGTCAGAAACAGACTCCATGAGGGTGGTATGAGGGCCTGACGTCCACAGGTGGGGGTTGTGCTTACAGCCCAACACCGTGCAGGACGTTTGGCATTTGCCAGAGAACACCAAGATTGGCAAATTCGCCACTGGCGCCCAGAGCTCTTCACAGATGAAAGCAGGTTCACACTGAGCACATGTGACAGTCTGGAGACGCCGTGGAGAACGTTCTGCTGCCTGCAACATCCTCCAGCATGACTGGTTTGGCGGTGGGTCAGTCATGGTGTGGTGTGGCATTTTTTTGCGGGGACGCACAGCCCTCCATGTGCTCGCCAGAGGTAGCTTGACTGCCATTAGGTACCGAGATGAGATCCTCAGACCCCTTGTGAGACCATATCCTGGTGCGGTTGGCCCTGGGTTCCTCCTAATGCAAGACAATGCTAGACCTCATGTGGCTGGAGTGTGTCAGCAGTTCCTGCAAGAGGAAGGCATTGATGATATGGACTGGCCCGCCCGTTCCCCAGACCTGAATCCAATTGAGCACATCTGGGACATCATGTCTCGCTCCATCCACCAATGCCACGTTGCACCACAGACTGTCCAGGAGTTGGCGGATGCTTTAGTCCAGGTCTGGGAGGAGATCCCTCAGGAGACCATCCGCCACCTCATCAGGAGCATGCCCAGGCGTTGTAGGGAGGTCGTACAGGCACGTGGAGGCCACACACTACTGGGCCTCATTTTGACTTGTTTTAAGGACATTACATCAACGTTGGATCAGCCTGCAGTGTGGTTTTCCACTTTAATTTTGAGTGACTCCAAATCCAGACCTCCATGGGTTGCTAAATTTGATTTCCATTGATAATTTGTGTGATTTGTCAGCACATTCAACTATGTAAAGAGAAGTATTTAATAAGAATATTTCATTCAGATCTAGGATGTTATTTTAGTGTTCCCTTTTATTTTTTTGAGCAGTGTATTATTGGCTAGTCTGAGATGGCTTTATCTTTGCAACTCTGCCTAGAAGGCCAGCATTCCGGAGTCGCCTGTTGACGTTGAGACTGGTGTTTTGCGGGTACTACTTAATGAACTTGCCAATTGAGGACTTGGTGTCTTCTCAAACTAGACATACTAATGTACTTGTCTTGCTCAGTTGTGCACCGGGGCCTCCCACTCCTATCCTGGCTAGAGCCAGTTGGTGATGTTCTCTGAAGGGAGTAGTACACAGCGTTGAATGAGATTCAGGTTCTTGGCAATTTCTTGCATGGAATAGCATTTCTCAGAACAAGAATAGACTGTTTTCAGAAGAAAGTTATTTTGTTTCTGGCCATTTTGAGCCTGTAATCAAACCCATTAATTTCAATGCTCCAGATACTCAACTAGTCTAAAGAAGGCCAGTTTTATTGCGTCAACAGTTTTCAGCTATGCTAACATAATTTCAAAAGGGCTTTCTAATGCTCAATTAGCCTTTTTTAAAATGATAAACTTGGATTAGCTAACACAATGTGCCATTTGAACAGACACATTATCTGCAACCATCAATCCTATGTAGATATGCCATAAATGTGGTGTTTCCAGCTCCAGTAGTCACTTACAACATTAACACTTTCTGATCAATTTGATATTAATTGTCGGATGTGTTTTTGTTTTTTGTTTTCTTTAAAAAACAATGACATTTCTAAGTGACCCCAAACTTTTGAGTGGTAGTGTAGGTGTTCCTTTTGTCCAGGTGGGAAAGGGCAGTGTTGTGTGTAAATGAGATTGTTGGGGCCGTATGTGAATTGGTGTTTCTGTGAGCCATGAATCGCCTTTCAAAGCACTTCATGGCTACAGACTTGAGTGCTACGGTGCAGCTGTCATTTTAGGCAGGTTACCTTTGCTTTCTTGGGCACAGACTATGGTTGTCTACTTGAAACGTAGGCATTATAGACAGAGGTTGAAAATGTCAGTGAAGATATTTGCCAGTTGGTCCTCGCATGCTCCTAGTACACGTCCTGGTAACATTCACAAGGCTGCAGGGCCAGACAGATTAACGGTCTTGCTCACATCTGCTACAGAGAGCGTTATCACAGTTGTCCGGAACAGCTGGTACACTCATGCATGCTTCAGTGTTGCTTGCCTCAACACGAGCATAGAAGGCATTTAGCTCGGCTGGTAGGCTCGCGTCACTGGGCAGCTCACGGCTGGGTATCCCTTTGTAGTCGTGGAAATTCTAATGAAAGGGAGACTGTAGCTTCTACTTATTTTATTATGACTTGCAATTCTGGAGTGGTTGACTAACACTCAAAGGGTGCAGGTATGAGCCCAAGCTTATTT
Organism: Oncorhynchus mykiss; assembly: GCF_013265735.2. Classification (NCBI taxonomy): domain Eukaryota; kingdom Metazoa; phylum Chordata; class Actinopteri; order Salmoniformes; family Salmonidae; genus Oncorhynchus; species Oncorhynchus mykiss. Next base: position 7,311,865 of record NC_048592.1, read on the forward strand.
CTCATTCTGTGCAGAAATCTGTTTATACCCCCTGCATTTCTGCTTTGCCAAGATATTCCATCCACCTAACAGGTGTGGCATATCAAGATCAAACAGCATAATCATTACACAGGTGCACCTTGTGCTGGGGACAATAAGGCCACTTTATGTTGTGACAACTGCACATTTTAATGTCCACCAGAGCTGTTGCCAGAGAATTCAATGTTCATCTCAATCATAAGCTGCCTCCAACATCGTTTAGGAGTACATCCAAACGGCCTCCTAACCACAGGACCTCCACATCCAGCTTCTTCACTTGTGGGATCGTCTGGGTGGGCCTACGCCCACATGGCGGCACCCATTTAAAAAAAAAAAAAAAAAATTGTATACCTGTTTGTAGTCTTAACATCTGGCACATAATGGCAGAATTGCCATAAAATAGGCAAACCATTTGTTTTTCAAAGTTTGTTCTAGTGTTTCCTGCTCAGATTTCGTGATCCACTGTCCAACTATAATGACTCAAACGCTCCTGTCTGTATCTATAAGCTAGTTATACACATAAGCAAAGGGGATTTACTCACAATTCTAAACTGGGTGGTTCAAGCCCTGAATGCTGATTGGCTGACAGCTGTGGTATATCAGACGGTATGACTCTTTTTACTGCTCCAATTTATGTTGGTAACTACTTTATAATAGCAAGAAGGCACCTTGGGCATTTGATTATATATGGCCAATATACCCCCCCCCCCCCCAATACCTTTTTATTGCTTAATTATAAACCGAGTTCCAGCCCTAAATGCTGATTGGCTGAAAGCCGTGGTACCAGACCTTATATAATGGGTACCTTCTTTTTTTTAACTGTTCTAATTATGTTGGTAACCAGTTTATAATAGCAAGTGGCAATTTTAGCATGTTGGTTGGGCAAACCCCAAATGTGGAGGGGAAGCCACTACACAATGCATTCATTGCACTGTCTCCACAAACTGTTGGGGCCTACATAAAGCTGTTCCAACACCTTACAATTGCTATTAGCGGAGCCTTGTCTGGCAGCGAAACAACATTTCATTCAGCCTCATTTACTGCCTTTTTTTTTTAACAGCTGATTTGGCAGACTTGCTTTGACAAATGTTCATCTCAATTGTCAGGAGAACCCACAAACAATGGCATAAGGGGATGACAATCAAAATTACGGATAGCCTCTTATCCACTTAAGACCTTAATGAGCTCGCTAGGAAGGATGTAGTCAATAACTGTATAGCACTTTTGAAATGTACAGCGACAGAATTAGGAATATGGGCAATTCTTAGTGTTCTCCCTGTACACCAAGTCAGAACCATATGATAAATAAAGGGGGCATATAAGCAGACGATGAAAGCTCTTACAATGGTCAATGACTACGTTTCTCTAAAACGGGTAATAGGCTACATGTGCACCAAGTCGGAACAGGACTGGAAAATAGACTATTAGGGTGAGGCACATGGGCTACTAACAAACACTTAGTATTACTTTCCTAGCTACATTATACATACCTCCTTGGCATATTACATTTTTGGACTCTCCTTGCTGTGCTGTGGCGCGGTGTTCCTTTGTGGGCAAACTTTGTCATTAAAGTCTGGCTTTGTCTGGATTTATGGTGCTTTCAAGACAGCTGGGCACTGTGGGGGGTGGGTGTAAGTGATCTTCAGGTTGTAGCTCTAGAAAGAGGCCCGTGCTCATTACTTACAATTCTGAGTTCAATAATCGTTCAAAACATATTTCCCCAGTCAGCTTTTTTTTCTTTTTTCTTTTTTCCCAGTTGTCTTGAACTCAAGTCAGATTTCCCAGCTCTGAGAACAGTTTTGACCACGGCAGAAATCATTCTGGATTGACAGCATGGCCAATGTTTATCATTTTTAATATTGGAAAAGAACCTTAAACTGAATTGGGACAACACACTCCACTGAATAGCAAGCTAGTTATTGCTTTGCAATGCTTGCAGTTAAACACTGATTCCTTTTTAAACCACTCATTGTTGAATATGCGATTACCAAATTGCGTAATTGTTTTAGCTGAGCACCGACATGTTATCTATAATCCTCATAAGAGAAAATAAATTTAAAGATTTGTCAGTAGGCTGTCGACTTGATTCATGACTGCTAGCTAAGACTTTGACATGATCAATCAAAGCTACTGTAGATATTTTATGTAATTTTATCTGTGGCCAATGACATTGAGCCTTGGCTGGGCACCTTTAATGTAACTCTATGGCAGCACCCAAGGGGCTTGAATTTGAGTTCTACTCTTAGATTTGGCATTGATGTAGTGTCCCCATGCGTGAGAACTGAGCCAATCACGGTGCAACTACAGAACATTACCAACCCCTACTGTTTTCCTCTGGCTGCCCCACAACAGAAAGCATTGAGCTAGGCTGAAACACCTTCATTTTGGCACTGCCTTCCTGTTTGTATGGAGGCTTTTAAGTCATATTTTTTACCTTGTTTGTGACACTGCCTCAACTGCCCTGAATGACAGGTCGCGACTGAACAGCAACAAGGCACCCACCCCATGGTTTGTTGTGGCCGATAAACCATGGCGAACAGCTGTATCCAGGTACTGTTACATCATACGTAAGAGTAGCCCTGGTACAGTATATTGGCCATATACCATAACCCATTGTGCCTTTAAGGGCAAATTATGTTCTTGCAACATATTCAATCTTTTGTCAGAGTTTGCAAGTGTTTGTAACCGAATTTAGCTTCTAACGTCATTACATAATCCTTAATTGGCGCGATAACGTTAAGTAGAAAGTGTTTATTGTATAAATGTAGTAACTGCTTCTTTTTAGACCTTTTTGAGCAGGTTAAGTGATAATTGTAGTTCTAATTGGACCTAGCCAAATTTAGCCACGCCCCCATTCGGTGTACCGAAAACCCGGCAGGAGCGGATTCATTTATTGGTTCCTACGGTGCTAACGTTCTGTTAGGCTTAGACTGTTTTCGGCGAGGACCACAGTGGGTGTTGGCTAGTTAGCTAACGTTCAAGGCATTTGGTATGAAAATGTGCCTGTGGTCCCAATAAATTTAAGCTTGTGTTGCTAGCTAACGTTGGTCTTGGTTTTTCTTTTTACCCCCGATTTGGAGAATTATTTACAAGTTAGCTAACGTTACTTGTCTTAATAGTTATTGCTTTGTTACCATAATGTTAGCTTGCTAGCCAGTTGCTTGCTAGCGAGTGCCTGTATGCCAATAATTAACTTTAAAATGGCTGGATAAATTAGCAAACAAATTAGCTTGGTGAATTAGACCATATAACTGACAGCTTAGCTAGCTAACCACCTTGTCACCTGATTTGATAGATGCACAGGCTAGTTTGATAGCTAGGCAGTCAGGTGGCTTTTTAGATTGTTTGATCATCAGATGGCAATTTGGGATCAATAAGATTTATGCTGTTTAGGAGAAGCTTTATTTAGTGATCAAATTATTCTCAAACATGGCCCCCAAAAGAAGGCCCCTAAACATCACTCCCACTGGTATGAGAGAGGATTGTCCACCTCTACGACCATCACTGCTGCCTCAGTACGTGTAATTGCTTAGCCAGCTGGCTACTGTTCAACAGATGCACTTCAAGTCCCCCTCTACTTTCAAAGTCTTAACCGTGAGCTAATTCATCCTCCAGGGCTAACCTGGAGGCCCTACAGAAGAAGCTGGAAGAGTTGGATCTAGATGAGCAGCAGAAGAAGCGCTTGGAGGCTTTCCTTACCCAGAAAGTCAAAGTGGGCGAGCTGAAAGACGATGACTTCCACCGCATCTGTGAGCTGGGCGCTGGCAACGGAGGCGTGGTCAACAAGGTGTGCCACAAACCCTCAGGCCTGGTCATGGCCAGAAAAGTGAGTGGTGTGACTGCCGTTGCCAGTATGTGCTGTGGGAATAATGACAAAAGAACCTGGGGAGCTTTGTTCACATTGCCCTAAAAAAATGGAACTGAACTTTGTAATTCAAGTGACCAGAACTCAGACCACCTCTTGAGATGGTGTCAGTTTTGGTTTGCTTCAGGGGCACTTTTGCGTGTTCTAAGTTCCTTTGGCGTCTACTCACTGCACACACAAAATAAGCAACCCACTGAGTTCACAATTGTCTGAATGGAACCAAGTGTGACATCCTTCCAGATCTAAGAATGTTATCAGATTGAGGGGAAGTCCACTTGGACAACCAGTGGTTTAGATGGCATAACTCTGTTACCATGGAGTTGCACCTGAGGCTGATTTTTCAGTTTAAAATGTATACCAAACAATTGATTTCAAAGTTTAATAACAAACCATACAACTCTATGCACAAGGACTACTGTAACAAATTTACTGAACTGTACAGATGCAAAGTTTGGTAATGGAATTACTGTAAAAGCTACCTCAATTTTAACCTTTGGCAGTAATTCTGTTACCAAACTGCATGTGTACAGCTTGCCCAGTACATGTTTTTGTTATAGTTGTCCTTGTGCATAATGTTCTACAGTTTTGTTCAACTGAAATCAATGATTTGTTTGGAATAAAGTGATTGAGTCTCCATGGAAATTGCCTGTAGCTTATCATGGACTGAAGCAACACTGTTACAATAAAACAATTAGACGGCCATTTTGATTCAAAACCAGCATGGGCTACTAGTTATGAGACACAGCTGTTTAGATGTTGTATTGTATTCATCCCTCCTCCCTCTCCTTAGCTGATCCATCTGGAGATCAAGCCAGCCATCAGAAACCAGATCATCAGAGAGCTACAGGTGCTGCTTTTGTTGTGATTTAACTTCAAATATACAAAAGTAGTACTCAACAATGTTAAAGGTTTAATTCACTGTTAGGGATATATCAATAATTTAGTCAAATCTGAGCTAAATAAGGCTATTCCCCTGTTTGTAAACCCACCTGATCTGTCTCCCTCAGTTGCTACATGAGTGTAACTCGCCCTACATAGTTAGTTTCTACGGGGCCTTCTACAGCGACGGAGAAATCAGCATCTGCATGGAACACATGGTGAGGTAGGGGGGAGAGAATTGGGGGGGGGGGGGGGGGGGGGGGCTGTGTGAGTGCGTTTCAAGAGCAAGGGAAAAATTTTGCGGGAGTAGGGGGAGATGGTGAAGTTGCAAATGTAATGCAGGTACTCGGACCTTGCCCTACTGCTGCCGTATGGCAGTGCGGTGGTTGTGAGTGGCTCTCCTCTCTCCCTACAGGATGGGGGCTCCCTGGACCAGGTGCTGAAGGAGGCCAAGAGGATCCCTGAGGAGATCCTAGGGAAAGTCAGCATTGCTGTGAGTACCAGCAAACCAGCTACATAGCCTAAAGATGGTGCCAGTCAGATGGCTAGCTTTCCATTTCCTTTTATATTTTATTTATCTTTTTGAGACTTACTGCAAAACGTTTTGTTACAGGTTCTCAGAGGGTTAGCCTATCTACGAGAGAAACACCAGATCATGCACAGAGGTACATGTTGATTTATTTTGTAGTTTGATTTACATACTACTGTATAGTTGTCGTTAGATCTGTCTTGTATGTAGTTGCACACTCACTGACATCCCATCCGTCCCCCAGATGTGAAGCCCTCTAATATCCTGGTGAACTCTCGTGGGGAGATCAAGCTGTGTGACTTTGGTGTGAGTGGACAGCTCATAGACTCCATGGCCAACTCCTTCGTGGGAACACGCTCCTACATATCGGTGTGTGTACACCTCCTCTCTGTGTACACCTCTCTCTGTGTGCATGTAAGCCTCTGTGTAATCCATTTATCTGTCTCTAACCAACAGCCGGAGCGATTGCAGGGCACCCACTACTCTGTTCAGTCTGACGTGTGGAGTATGGGCCTGTCTCTGGTGGAGCTGTCTATCGGCCGGTACCCCATACCCCCTCCTGACGCCAAGGAGTTGGAGACCATCTTCGGACGGCCCATCATGGATGGGTCTGAGGGAGACATGCACAGCAGCACCTCACCCAGAACCCCCGGGGGCAGACCTGCCAGCAGTGAGAACAGAGTTTCTCCTCCAGATGGTTAGAATGAACTTATTTGTACATTTGATCTCTAACGTTTCACTGTCTTGCAGGCGATGGGCCTGTGATGGCCATCTTTGAGCTGCTGGACTACATTGTCAACGAGGTGAGCATTGCTGAGGAGACCACCCCCCCCCCCATGGCCATGGAATACGAATTATTGTAATAGACCGTCTGGTACTAAGATATGACCGACTCTATATCCAAGGCATAGTGTATAGATGGGCTGTTTTTTATTCTGTTAATCTTGTTCCAGCCTCCCCCCGAACTGCCCCATGGAGTTTTCACTTCTGATTTCCATGACTTTGTGACTAGATGGTGAGTCTCCCTCAGTCTGAATGATTTACAGAATACAATGTCTTGATTTATTGAATTGCATTTATTTGGGTAAAAACGTATACAACGAGATGCAATAAATTCCCAGAGGATGACACTTAACCCATTACACTTGAGGGAATTGGCCTTTAATATGGATGGGGCTAAATTGAAATGTTTGTTACAGAAACATGAAATGCATAAGCATGGTAGCAATTAAAAGGGAACAGTGGAGCTTATCGGCCCGTTATTAGATAAGTTGAGGACACAAAGGTTCACCTGACAAGACTGAGTCCAAACAATACACTTTGCTTTTGCATTTGACCTTTTTATTGTACTTTTTGGCAGATTTGCTGATAAGTCTGAAAATACTCTGGATACATTCAGTAATATAAGAATATGTGGGGTAGATGCAACATGTATGAACTAGATATATTTTGCAAGGGTTTGAAAGAGCACTAACTGGTGTTCAAGTGGCCACAAACCTCAAGTGTGCGCAGCTAAGTTATAAAATACAGTTTTAGGCTTTCGCAAGGCAATTCAGAGGCACCAATGGTAATTTTTGGTGCGCTTAACAGTCATGCGTGCGTGTTCCGCAACGAGTTCTCTACAACTAACAGGCTCATTCTGTTCAGAACCACCCTGGGTAATGACACTCATCTTACCACTGTATATCAAAGATGGTCACTAAACGTTGATACGGTATATGACATGAGTTTGATACAGGAATAAATGGGAAGTGCACATTTGGACTTAGGGGTGTTTGGCCTGCTTGCATGACATCAAAGATGGTAGTCCTCAATGTCTCATCTTTCAAAATAGTCTTAATTTACAGCATTTCCCTCACTCGGACAACAAAGCATTGTTGAAAAGTTGCCCAATTAGTGGGAGGGATGGGGGCGACTCCTTGTCGCGTGCGGTGCTCAAGTTCATAAAGGCTGTCAGCCAAACCCCTACCGCATTGAAGTGCAGAGCCTGAGCTCTGTCATTTATAGCATGTTCCTGTACAGCCACTGTTCCAATTTTATGTGCACATCAGGGCCCAAATCTGCAATTTTCAACCAGTGTATATGGGTACGAGTAATGTCAAACACTTGTTTCCAAAGTGGTCCTCAGCATTAGTCATTAGATCTAACTGCTTTGTTAGCTCTGACTATGATCTTCTTGTGCTTCAGTCTCATGAAGAACCCAAAAGACCGGGCTGACCTGAAGATGCTGATGGTGAGTTTTGTGCTTATCAACTGCCTGACTTAACCTAGGAAATTGGACAGATTTTATTGACATGCTGATGCCACGGATGTAGTTTTATACTGAGCCATGTATCTCTGTTTCAGAACCACGCGTTTATCAAGCGCTCTGAGGTAGAGGAGGTGGACTTTGCTTGCTGGCTTTGTAAAACCATGGGGCTGAACCAACCCAGCACTCCCACATGCACTGCAGACTAGACACGCATGCAGTGGCCTGTGGACGCAAGCAGCCTCCACAACCACATGTATACAAACACACTTTCCTTGTCAGCCACCTTTCCTTTCAGGTGATCCTGGTATGAACTGGCCCTAGTCAGTCACTCTCCTGTCAGAAACAAGCCCACAATTTTTCAACCGTAATCAACATTGCTTCAATGGTGTGGTTAGGGCAACCCCTCACACTGTCAGATTCCCCTATCAGACCGTCAAAGCGGTCTGGCTGTCGTAGTCTGCAGTATCAACAGTGTGGCATCAGGGAGCTTCATTACCCTGGACGAGCAGACCTAAGGTGTACAATGGGCCTGGTCAGAGGTAGAGGCTTTAGATAAACCCATGCTGTGAACTCTTAACTTGGTGCCAACTGTGTAGATTGTGAGTTAACATTTATCTACAGTGCCTTCAGAAAATATTCACATCACTGATTTAAATTGAGATTTTGTCACACAATACCCCATAATATCAGTGGAATTGTTTCTCAATGTATTAAAAATGAAAAGCTGCAATGTCTTGACTCAAGTATTACACCCTTTTATTTATTTTTAATGGCAAGCCTAAAGTCCAGGAGTGAATGTGCTTAATAAGTTGCATGGACTCACTACTATACTCTTTAACATAATAGTAAAAATGATCTGCAAGGTCCCTCAGTTGAGCAGTGAATTTCAACCACAAAGACCAGGGAGGTTTTCCTATGGTTTAAAGGACACCTATTGGTAGATGGGTAAAAATAAAAGCTGACATTAAATAACCCTGTGAGCATGGTGCAGTTAATTTTACGCTTTGGATGGGATATCAATACATCCAGTCACTTCAAAGATACAGGCACCCTTCCTAAATCAGTTGCTGGAGAGGAATTTCACCATGAGGCCAATGGTGATTTTTTAAAAATGACGATCAAAGAACTGAGATTAACATAAATGAGAGCAAAGCCTCTACAGAATTAAATATTCCAAACATGCATCCTATTATCAGTGAGGCACTAAAGTGGCAAAGAATGTACAAAGTGTTATGTTTGGGGGAAACCACATCACGGAGTGCAACTTCATATTTCAAGCATGGTGGTGGCTGTATCTATAGGATGCTTGTTGTCAGCAAGGCCTTATTTTTTTTAAAATATATATTTAGGCTAAAAATAAACAAAATATAGCTAAGCACGTACAAATCCTAAAGGAAACCCTGGTCTGCTTTCAAACAGACATTGGGAGACAAATTCACCTTTCAGCAGGACAGTAACCTAAAACACGGCCAAATCTACACTGGCGCTGCATACCAAGATGACATTGAATGTTCCTGGGTGTCCTAGTTTTGACTTGACTCAGCTTAACTCTATGGCAAGACTTAAATGGCTGTCTCGTGGTGATTAACCCACTTTTATTTAATAATGGGAAAGTATTGTACAATCCAGGTGGCAAAGCACTTAGACTTACCCAGAAAGACTCACAGCTGTAAATGCTGCCAAAGGTGACTAACATGTATTGACTCGGGTTTGAATACTCAACAACAAAACAAAATGCATTTCTTCCACTTTGACATCAGTGTTTTGTGTAGGTCAATGACAAATCTATTTTAATCCCACTGTGTAACAATGTGGAAAGTCAAGGGGTGTGGGTACTTTCTGAAGGCACTATTTTTGCATTCCTGTAACACCAGAACCCTTTGAACAGAGGATACGCAGAAATATACGCCTTGTTTTACAAAAAGAACTCGGGATACTTGACATCACAAACTACGCGAGACCTATAAACACAACTGCACTTCATCTATTTTCCCAAGATCATCTTTTGCTTCTCAATTACACGTATCAATCACTCTGTACAAGCAATAACTCAAACATGGGCCACCGCTGCAGTGTGACATTGGTATTTTTTTGCCAGGCCATAGGTGTTATGATTAGGAGTTACTCATATGTATTGACATGTACATTGTCTTCACATCTCTGTGTCTGCATATTGAGCAGAGGAGGCTGGTGGGGGGAGCTATAGGAGTATCGACTCATTGTAATGAATGGAATAAATGGAACGGTAAACATATGGAACCACATGTTTGACTCCGTTCCATTTATTTAATTCCAGCCAATACAATGAGCCTGTCCTGCTAAAGCTCCTCCAACCAGCCTCCTCTGATATGCAGATATGTTAAGTTTATTTGCATACTGTACATCAGTTTTTATTTTTCTCTTTCGGCAGATTGAGTGTAGTGTTTGTGTTAATGAGATGTGGGATGGCATCCTGTCTAATTATTTTACATCAGTGAAGTTAAAGGAAATTATACTAGAAGAGGATGCCATTTAGACTATTGAGACGCAGCCCTAGTGTCTGCATCCTGGCCAGGCTCCCTCCATCCCTTTGGCTGTAGGAGAGATGCATGCCTGACCAGTGTTGGGAGATGAACACACCTTAACCAGAGTAATTTATATCTCCTAATACAGTGTTTCCCAAGTCCTGTCCTCAAGTACCCCCAACAGTACACATGTTTGTTGTAGCCCCGGACAAACTCACCTGATTCAACTCATTGAGGGTTGTGGGTACTCGATGACTGGAGTTGGGAAACACTGTCGTAATATACACTTGAGTGTACAAAACATTAAGAACACCTTCCTAATATTGAGTTGCACCCCCTTTTGCCTTCAGAACAGCCTCAATTCATTGTGGCATGGTCTCTACAAGGATGCTGGCCCATGTTTGAGTGGTGGACCATTCTTGATACACAAACTGTTGAGTGTGAAAAACCCAGCAGCGTTGCAGTTCTTAACACAAACCGGTGCATCTGACACTTATTACCATACCCCGTTCAAAGGCTCTCAAACCTTTTGTCATTACCATTCACACTCTGAATGCCACACAGACACTATCCATGTCTCAATTGTCTCAAGATTTAAAAATCCTTCTTTAACCTGTCACCTCCCCTTCAAATCAATCAAATTGTATTTGTCACATGCGCTGAATACAACAATACAACCTTACCGTGAAATGCTTACTTTACAAGCCCTTAACCAACAATTTAGTTTTAAGAAAATGTTTACTAAATAAAGTTAATAAAAAATAAAAGTTATACAAAATAACAATAACGAGGCTATATACAGGGGGTATCGGTACCGAGTCAATGTGTGGGGGTACAGCTTAGTCGAAGTATTTTGTACATGTAGGTAGGGGTAAAGTGACTATGCATAGATAATAAACAGTGAGTGGCAGCAGTTGTAAAAACAAAGGTGGGGGGTATCAATGCAAATAATCCGGGTGGCCATTTGATTAATTGTTCAGCAGTCTCATGGCTTGGGAGTTGAAGCTGTTAAGGAGACTTTTGGACCTAGACTTGGTGCTCCGGTACTGCTTGCCGTGTGGTAGCAGAGAGCACAGGCTATGACTTGGATGACTGGAGTCTTTGACAATTTTTTGGGCCTTCCTCTGACATCGATTAGTGTATATAGGTCCTGGAGGCAGGAACCCAGTGATGTACTGGGCTGTATGCACTACCCTCTATAGCACCTTACAGTCAGTTGCCAAGCAGTTGCCATACCAGGCGGTGTTGCAAGCGGTCAGGATGCTCTCGATGGTGCAGCTGTAGAACTTTTTTAGGATCGCGGGACCTATGCCAAATCTTTTCCAAGTCTCCTGAGGGGGAAAAGGCGTTGTCGTGCTCTCTTCATTACTTTCTTGGTGAGTTTGGACTATGATGGTGTTCACATCACCAATAAACGAAGGTACTTGAAACGTCATCTACACGGATTAAAGTGGATTTAACAAGTGACATCAGTAAGGGATCATAGCTTTCAAATGGATTCACCTGGTCAGTCTGTCATGGAAAGAGCATGAGTTCTTCATGTTTTGTACACTTAGTGTATATAAAAGCATGTATACAGCAGGGCATGGAGCTGCCATAAAATAAGTGTGTTTCTGTGTCCTGGGGTGGTCGATGGCATTTCACTGATTTCTTTGCTTCTCTTTGTGTATTTCTTCTCAACAATGGTTTAAAACTATGGATGTTTTGTACCATGTCAAAAACATCAAAAATGTTATTTTCACGGCATAATTGTCAATAAATTATATGTAATGTCACAACGGAACACAGTCTCCTTATTTTCTATAAAACTATTGAAAGCAAATTCTAAAGGGATTTTCTTTCATGGCATGACATGAACTACCGGTATCCTGGGGTGTATTCACTAGGAATGAAACGGGGAGGGACCTACCTGAATTTGTATAATAAACTCTTGTTTCGGTAGCAATATTTTTGCAACTGTTTGCTACATTGTGGTAAAACACTATGATACCACTAGGGGGAAGTATAGCAATTCAGAGGCGCTCAGGGTAGAAGTTGCCCTCAAGCACAGATCTAGGACCAAGAGGGAAAACAGCAAACCTGACCTCAGATTAGTGTCTAAAAACAATTGTATCATATCCCTTCAAAGGCCACTTCAGTAGAGTAAACAAAATCCCCACAGCCGACCTTACCTATGTGCTAAGGATGTTGACTGTGTAGGTTTTGTGTGTACACTCACGCTTGAGCGTGTGTGTGTATGAGTGTGTTGGGGATAAGTCTAAAGCTTAAAGAGCTCAGATTCTAGCAGAGTGTGTGCAGGTTTTTGTATATAAGTCTGTGTGTGTGTGCACATGTTTGTGTGGTGGGGGTAATTCTAGAACTTAGAGAGGAGGGGGGCTATGAGGGAGATGGGTTGCTCTAAGCCACTGCGGCAGTAAAACAGCAAAGTCTGCAGTCATTAATATGCAAATATGCAAATTAGAGGGTAATTAAGATCCTGCGTTCGTCAGTAGCTCTTTGATTGCTAATGAATTCCAATCTGCAAGAAAGGGGGAGGGGAAGATGAGGAAAAAGCAAGTGGAAAAGAGAGACAGAGAAGAGTAGAGAGAGGTATATTGCACCTCTAATCACATTCTGTGAAAACAGGAAAGGGTAATGGGGGTCCATCATTAGAGGGTGAATAGGCCTATGCATGAATGCTTAGATGGATAAATGAAAAATAGATGAATGCTTTTGTCTATTGTCATGACAGAATGTTGACTCTGTCAGAGAATGAAGGGTGTGGTTGTTGTTAAACAGTGATTAACGTACATCATCACCAAACACACAGCATGGTGCAAGCCAGACCCGCTACGGGGAGCAAGAGAGATGCATGCTGGTTAACGGTGATTCTTATGACCCCCGTTGAGCTAGAGAGGGAGAGAAAAAGAGAGCAGTATGGAGAGAAAAAGAGCAAGAGGTAGCCTGGCGGGGGGGTTGCAATGGCAGCATATGTGTCATTGAGCACGAAGGATGTTATTTTATATTTTTGGCAAGCAGTAACTTCACTCACGGGCAGACACACTGCTGTTATTGTTGCTTCAGTGCTCCCTTGGCACCCCTAATCCCCCCCCCCCTCACTCTCTCTCCTTACATAGCCTTCAACCCCCACCCATCTTCATCTCTTTCTATCTCTCTATCGTTCGCTTGCATATTATGGCAACAACACCTCTTTCCAAACATCGCCACAGAAGTAATTTTGTTGCTTTAGAATTAAGTTGCCCTTCTGCACTGATCTAAGATCAGTTTTGTGTTTTTTTCTTGTACTAATTTATTTGGGCAGTAATTATGGCAAGCTGGTCCCAGATCTGCACTATTGGGAGTTTGTTGCATTTGTTACAGGAAACAGGAAACCATAGTCATAACAGGAAGCCCCAGGTTTTGCACACTGTACCTGATGCGTGGGTGGCTGCACGGGGCCTACCTGATAAGAAAGGGGAGCTGTACAACTGTAGAGAGAGGGAGCCCAGGAAAGCGTGGGTGGAGGAGAGGGTGCTTTAGGGTTAGGAGGATGGGGTTCCACGCTTAAAATAGCTTTTCATACTTTGCGTAGGCCTATAGGTAAACCACACCACCGTACAATGCTACAGTGCAAAGATGGCAATACTTATATAAAACAGAATTTCACGCTTTTACAGAAGAAGTGGTAAGACCTTTCCACAGGTGCAAAAGCCTAGTAAATCTAGGACATAGTAACCTTTTGTCATAAACTGCTCATAGCTGAGAGGGGAGGAAAAAACACAACGTAGATACAAATGTATGACAGCAATGACATCAACTTCGAATCGGCATAAAAAAATCATTACAACAGCAGAATAGTAGAAACGAGGTGAGGGAGGAAAGAGCAGGTCAGGAAACGAAGTGAACATCTCACCCTTGGTTTGTGAAGCCACACATGTGGTGCGCTCTGTACTCTTGTGAAGGCTGGGGCAGATGTAGCTCAACTCAATACCACTGAATTTTTTTTCTTTCTTTTGAAACACATAAACACACACACATACACACAAAAACTAACATGAGCCACAGACACATGCTGTGCTTGTTTATTTTACCACTGAAATACCTGTCTCACGAGAACCAGGTCCAGAGTCTGTATTACTTGCCATTCCCTCTACAAAACCATAGGGGAAAACCAGGCGCTCTTTTGCCCTTTTCTCTCTCTCTCTCTCACACACACACACACACACACACACACACACACACACTACTTTATACAATACACACTTCATGTCAGACCCAGCTGTTACTCAGTGCCCGACCCCCCTCAACTGATGAAGCCTTGGTTCATTCAGACAATTCATAACAGACTACTTGCCCCTGTGGAGGGAACGCTACAATCATCCAAACTTCCATTTCATTATACTACTGATGGACACAAATAATGTTGACAGGGATTTTGGATTTAAGCCAACGGCTAACACCATTAGTGGGCTTACCATAGTGGGCTTATAGTGACACAAGTCTCAACGATACAAACGGGGTCCAAGTACCTAAGAAATAGGAAATGAGACGCACTTCAAATAAAATAATCTGAATCTTGTCAGTCAAACAAATGTATCATCCTCCTCCCAAATGGAGAAAAGGTGTCTGTCTATACTAACTAATCACAGTGTAATAGAACAGTAATAACACATTTTCCTGTTATATGCACTCCTTTCCCTTTCTCTATAACACATGGCATATGTTGCTGCCCATACAGTTTCCCTGCCCACACGCTATACATTCTTGTTGTGGTCTTGTCCACTAATTCCTCACCTCCCTATGTATATTGAGTCATAAGCTAGGGCCACCAGGGATGGTTAGTCCTCTGTTTCAGGTCCAGAACGGTTGCAGAAGAAAACACTGTGCACTATTCTCTCCGGGTGAACCTTATATAAGACAGATTTTTTTTACATACTTAGATGAAAACTTCTTAGCTCACAAGCTGTTCCCACAAAGGATCAATATAAAAGGCAAATGCTGCTGTATCCTGTACTTTTAAACCCCCTCTTTAACCACACTTTCACACCACTGAGGTGGAGCCATTTGTCCAATGCTGCCTTTGGAGTGACACACACACAAACACGTACACACACACACACACACACACGCAGAAATCCTGACCCCTGATCTGCCCCCTCTAATTATTTTGTGTAAAATAAATGTTAATACTGGTAGGCTAGATTATTATTAACAGATACTGTCTATGTGTTTAAATCTGCAATACTCTTTTGTTGGAGGATAGGGTGGGCTGGTAGATCACATTAGGTCTAAATGGATTAGGATACTAGTAACCTTCACGCATTATCTTAGTAGCCTATATTCACGTTTTGTTGTTGTTGTTTTTACAGAATTTGTGACTGAATTGTATAGGCCCTGTGCAAATAGGATATATGTACGGTTTGTTGATGTACCTAATATGAGGATACATATTTTGCAATGGTTTTCAAGTTCAGCCTTTACTAATAACTGCATCATGCACTGTTATTGCAGTTAAACACATTATTAAAATGAAATGCTGTCCATAACACGGACCATAGCGGGTCCATGATGGGGTAACCTTGGAGGCAGGCCCAACGAACAATGTCGATATATATTTGGACTTTCTTACTGTCAATCAGATTCTCGTGGCATACCATTGGTTGTGCGTCTGCTGTATTATCGTTCCATCTCACACTGTTTCTTTCTGGTCTGCCACTATTCGGTTTTCCGCAGTCTCCCTCCGCAAATTGACGTAGTTCTCATGGTTTGCGATTTAAAAACATGTAATTTTAATGCATCGACAATAACACTGATGCTGTACAGCATTTTAGTTTATCTCCATATCGATGTGTTACTGGATGTTTATTGAAAACGGCAGTTTTTAGTTGTAGGGCGTTTGAAATCGGACACCACTGGTGTTTTTACGATCCTCGTAAGCCGCGGAGGGATACTCTTTGGGAACCGACAATTGTGGAGGCTGTTAACATGTCTACTCGGAGGATAAAATGGTTACAATTGTCGCAACTAAAATAATCGATTGAGATATCACAAGAGTGATGAAGCTATTTGGAAACGTTGTCTCATTTTCCTGACGTGGACTCTATAACGAACCAATAAGGGTTTGGGAGAACACGATATCGTCGTTCGCTCTTCATTTACAGTCCGGAGCACAGAGGGAATCTATCCCCAACTTTGTTTTTCTCTCTACAAGCGTTCTTTCCCCCCCTGTTGGATGCTACATAATTAAAGAGGTTACTGAAAGGTAAATACACCACATCACACACTGTATATTTGTGAACGATATTATGATATTGACCGGCATATGTTTGGCGGGGGCATTGTGTAACTTTAGCGAATAATAATAATGAGTTGTGTGAGTAGCACTCCCGGAGAAAACGGGGTCTTGAATTTTTGTCCGGCCTGGGCCATGGGAGCGAGCATGCAGCAGTTGGGCAGTAACACCAGCTACTTGCAGGCTTGTCGGAAAATAACGTTACTTCTTTGTTCACTTTGGACAACATTGTCAAGTTTTAAAAGTAAACTAACATGCCAGTTCGAACGGCCAAATCATTGTAGTGATGCTACTGGCATTTCTGTATCAATATTTTCTGTAATAACAAACGAAATGTTTTTTTTTTAGACGGTTCGAAATGTGGTTAAATATTTAGAGGAAAACTTTGGTGTAGAGGAAAGTTGCGCCCAGAAAGGCACGCATGCATGCCTCTATTTTCTGGGTCAAATAGGCAGTTTTTATATTTTACATTTATTTTATAATGCACGTACGATCTAATTTATCTCAATTCCCAGTTATGTGCTCCTCAACATTTTCCACTCTGTTTATTTCGCATTTGGCAGTAAATTCCCCCCCCCCCCCCATCCTCTTCTGTCGCGTTGAACCCCGTGAACATGAACATAAGCAATGTACATTCTTTACACGGTTCGACACATTTTATTAACGTTTTTCCATCATGCACATTTAATTTAATTGGCAAGGAGAGCAAATTTTACTCCATTGTTCTAGCCGTTATCACAAACTTTATCAGGGCCTGACTCTCTTTGTGTTCTACACTAACAGACTAGTGGAGAAGTCGTGTGTATTCGACAGCTAATTCACAACCGGTTTCTCATCCATCCCAAACGCACGGACTGAACAATAATTTATGGGCTGACAATGGTAAAACCTGAACTTGGGGGATTCCGTCGAAATCCACAAAAACGATTTAGATTCGCCGTCCGGGAAGGCCTAAGTATTGGGGGGGGGGGGGGGGGGGGGGGGGGGTCGTCAGTGGGGCCCATTATGGATCTTCGATTTTAGGGAGTTGGCAGATTTCCGCAGAGAACTTGCAGAGAACTGTCAGGCAACTGTTGATCGTCTGCTGCAGCATGATTTTCTGTACCAACAAGATCATACTACTTTTCAGTAGTAATGCATGTGTTAGTGTACTCCTTATACTAGGAGTATATGTGACTATGTGATTCTAAGTAGGTTATAGTATACTTTTTTTACAAGGCTTACATAACTATCATACAGCCTATTCATGATTACATTCCCCACAGTGACAAGTTTACCAAACTGAGTTTTGCATGAGGCCCCCTCTTATCTTTGCACTTTCTTGTGTGTTGGCTCTTGGCCATGGGGTGCTGCCTGCCTGGTAGTGTTTCAGATGCTGCCCTCGAGGGAAGACACACTCACCATCACCAACAAAACTGATGCTCAGCACACATAGGCTACTCTTGTTCTTGATGTGTCTGAAATCCTTTCACACAACCAGAACCCAGTGCTTGTCGATGCCCTGAGCTGTTCATTAGCCTACTTAGATGATTGTGTTTGATTTTGGAACACAGATTTTGTAGCCTAAACCTTACTTTGGCTGAAGTTTGAGGAAAACACTTGAGACCTGAGTTATGTTCATCTGGTACAAACAGGGAAATGTTGTGAAACAGAACAACTAGGTCCTTTATTTGATACACTCATGGGGTTGCTGTGCTGGTAAAGTTCAGATATTGCCTTTGATGTGTAGGCTGGTATTGTTGTTGACAACGACTCTTGAAGCAGGTTGGTTTCTTAGGTTGCAGAGGCAGCCAGGGCTGAGGAAGGAGGAGAGAGGCGAGTATTGGCTTTGTGGTAGACCAGAGGCCATACTCCAGATAGCTGACTGATGTGGGCTAGAATGGGGGAAAGCCCAGAGTTTGTGACACTAGATCTTTGATTAAGGCACTGAAAACCTCTAATACCCAATGATTAAAGCATCACCAGTAGTTCATCCCAGAGTGTACGTTTGCTAGTAGTTTCCATACCTTAAGGGATTCCACACCACCTGTTTTGTAGATTGAGCTATGTAGCACAAATCTGCAGGCCATAATTCCAAATGAATGGGAAAGAGTTGCGTCATCTAACTCAATAACAGAGCAGGAAACTTGTAGCAGTGAAATAACTAGTAGGCTATATTTGTGCCATCCCTCTCCCTTATTGGCCTTTTGAAGTGTGTGTAAAGGGTGCTTTGTGTTTTGCCAACCCTAATGTTGGTCATTCTATACAGAAGGCAAGTGATATCATGCTGACTCGATGCTCATGACATTTTTACCATGATGGCCGACCGGGTATCAAACCTGATTTACTTTTATATTCCCTAGACTGTTAGCCCACTGAACTAAAGCCTATGCGTGGGAGCCCCTTGTTTGCTCAGGGAGCAAACTTCAGTCTTCTGGTCTCGGACAAGGTTGCTTATCACGTTGACCACCTACATGCTCTGCCAAATGTGAACTTATGTTCTACAAGGGGAATTGTGATGTGGAGTATCCATTACAAAGATATGTCTAACCACACAGTAAAAAGTGGTTGCAACCAAGTTAATGGTTTGTGTAGAGAAATCTTGGTGTCTGAATAAGCAATTTGTTGGTGGATTTGAATCCTGATGCTGAAAATGTACCCTTGACACAGGAATCAATTGATTAAGATTTGACTTCACACTTTTGTCACTCTGATTCTCTTGTCTTCTGTATTTCAACTATTTGTACCTCTCGACCAGGAGTCTCCAACCTTTTCTAGCATGAGAGTTACTTTGGGAGCCCCGGCCCACACACATTCAGTTTTATACCCCCCCCCACAAAAAAAAATTCTCCATTTAATTTTTTTCCTGATATTAGATTTTTTTAGTTTTCCACTCAATGTCTATTGTTCTTAGAGAAACAATGGAAATGGATGTCTTGTGTCCATGCCAATTCTTAAATCACATCAGAAGACCATTTATTTTTAGTTTGGGAAGATTTGAGTGTACTTCCCCTTTAATTACATCTAGTGAGTGAGGAATGTGCCGGTCTAGCAATGGTGCTTTACTGCTGCTACTCATTTCATGGCAAAGTATGCAAATTAACAAATAATATATTCAGGTTTATGTACTTACTCATGATATACTTCTGCCAGGTAAGCCTACTTTGCAGTTAACATTTAATTGAGAAGGTTTTGGGGAAGGTATTTCTGTCAACCCACAAGACGGTTATCGCATCAATGGTCTACACACAGACAAATGCACACGCCACACAGACAGACGGGCAGATATTCTGTTAGGATTGCCCCCCCCAGGTGGAATAATGACAATGTCCTGTTGATTAGATATTGGCTGGAAGCTAACGGTGTCTGATACTTGGGAGGTTTTGTTTATGACAGTTTTTTTACCCTGCAACACGTGAAAATTGCATGTACTTTCAGAATTGTTTGGCGAGCTACTCATAGGTGGGCTGCTGGTGGCTGGCGATCGACCTGCTGGAGACCCCTGCTCTAGACCATGTGTCACTCATTCCACTGAGGCAGTGTCTGCGGGTTTTCAAATCAAATTTTATTTGTCACATACACATGGTTAGCAGATGTTAATGTGAGTGTAGCGAAATGCTTGGTTTTTCACTTCCCCCTTGCGTTTGCTTGATGAATTAAGGTCATTGATTAGTTAGGAACTCCCCTCACCCGGTTGTGTAGATCTTAATTGGATACAAATTGAAAGGGAAAAACCAGCAGACACATGGCCATCCATGGAATGAGTTTGACAACCCAGCTCTAGACCTTGCCAGTTGGTCTGTTATCCCACTAAAGATCACTTCTCACTCTCTCTCTTCCCCTCAGTTGCTGAGACTGCGAGGGCCAAAGGAACAGCAGCAGAGAATGGCTACAGTGGGAACAGACAAGGAGCTCAGCGACCTGCTGGATTTCAGCGCGGTAAGACATTTGCTGTCAACAGCCCTGCAATATTTTTGTTCCCAATACTAGAATATATTTGTCCAGAACAGCTCCTTCGGGTATATAATAGGTTGTTTGTAGTCAAATACACATAGTCTCTTATAATGGGAGGGTTCACGGGAAAAACGTAGACTGGTAAAATGTATTATTTTAGATAATAGTTTATGTACACAAACACTTCAACACACCTTTTGTTGTCAAGACAAGAGTGTATGAATCCAAACCCATCAAGATAGACATGCCAAAGACCATTTGCTAAAATGTCTCTTAACTATAATAAAAGTAAGTGTTTTTTGCTGTTTTATTGTTTGGTATAGAAGGTTGGTACATAAAGTGAATAGCACGGTATCAATCAGCCAGTGTTGTTATTGGACTGTTTTTGTGAGTCACTCGCGTCAATGACTAACTCATTGGCATGTTTTTTTAGATTGCTTCACACTGTTGACAGCTGCGGGAGTCTGTTGTAACTGAGAACGACTAAATCCTTCTATCAGATAGATTAAATTAGCGCCTAGCACCAAACCATGTAACATCAGAGGTGTAATGTAACCGTTGTAATTGTACTTTGGTGTCTATTAAGAGCGGCTTTGGTTTCCTGTAGTCGAATGAAGATGACTAGTTTAGTGAAGTGGTTGCCACAGGCTCGCCATTTTTCTCAAGACATAGATATCAGAAGGAGACCTCTGCTTGTTTTTTGTGTTTTTAAAAAAATTTTTTTTTAGAACTTTAGGGCCCATATCCACAGTGCTTCTCTAGCATCAGGTTGGACTTTTACATCATAATTAATAAGATTGTATGAACTGATCCGAGATTAGCGTTCCAACTCTGAGATGCTTTGTGGATATGGCCCCAGGACTTAAAAAAAATGTACACCCCATTTCTTGTTGAATGTTTTCGACTCAGTGTTTGTCTCTGTTTCAGATGTTTGCACCACCGGTGTCAAATGGGAAGAACAGGCCCACCACTCTCGCCAGCAGCCAGTTTGGAGGCTCCGGTAAGACCCGCCCTTGGTTTTTATACAAAAATAAATGCCAACTGAATGCTTACAGCTCCCAAATAGATTTTTAATAAAGCCTAATTATGGTGCAATCATTTAAGAATTTCAGTTAACATGGTCTTCTTCAGGTCACCTTGGTGATAGTACAACAACATTTTGACCAACATGGTCTTCATATGTGACCATATGATCTAAAATGGTCAACATCCACCTTTTCCCTACATCTCATCTGAAGCTGTTTCATTAAGGGTGTTACTGCTTTGTAATGGTCCCCTATATATGTCTTTAAGGAACAGCATGACATCGATGGGCTGTTACAGCCCTTTCAACAACACTTTCTTATTTGTCTTCTGAGAACCCTCCCCACTGTCCCACCTCTGACCCCACCCCTCCCCACTGTCCATCCTCTCACTGCCCTGAAGGGAGTGTTGTCAGTGAGGTCAAATCACAGTAGCTGTATCAATACTCCAAATAGGCTGAAATGGCATACTGTCCTTCATTACCACTGATTGGATATGATTCCACCGGTCATCTCCTTGCAGATGTTTGTTAATAAAGTTCATAATGAAAAGGAAGCAGCCTCAGTCCCCCCCCCCCCCCCCTCCAGGTGTCCCCACCCTCACCTTCTCAGCTGCTGCCTCTCCATCACACTCTACGGAGGGTGTTAAAACAGGAGAGGGGGGGGGGGGGGGGGGGGGAGAGAGAAATTACCCTATTCACCCCCACATTCCCCATCTCTCACCCTGTGGGGATGGGGGAACTATTTCCGTTATTCTTCGCTCCTCACCCCAAAACAACCAACCAACTACCATCCCTCAATAGATCCCATCTCCTCTTGTTGATAACCATCCAAGATCAACACAAGAACCATGGGGCGGCAGGGTAGTCTAGTGGTTAGAGCGTTGGAGTAGTAACCAAAAGGTTGCAAGTTCAAATCCC
Source organism: Oncorhynchus mykiss (assembly GCF_013265735.2). Lineage (NCBI taxonomy): Eukaryota > Metazoa > Chordata > Actinopteri > Salmoniformes > Salmonidae > Oncorhynchus > Oncorhynchus mykiss. The sequence continues at coordinate 7,334,057 of NC_048592.1, forward strand.
CGAGCTGTCGTTCTGCCCCTGAACAGGCAGTTAACCCACTGTTCCTAGTCCGTCATTGAAAATAAGAATTAGTTCTTAACTGACTTGCCTAGTTAAATAAAGGTAAAATAAAAAATGCTCCACATCCAACTTGCATCCTCTCTCTCACTCGGCCTCAAGCCACTTTTCTTCAACCCTCTCCTCTCCGCCAATCATTTTCCTTCACCGCCCTTCTCCAATCACCTTCTTTCACCCTCCTCGAATCCCTGAACCGTTGATGTAGGTATTTTCAGGTTGTAACTGAAAAGAAACAGGATATTGAAGTAGCATAAATCAGATGAAAGGGATGGAGTAGGTGAAGCGTGGAAACCGAACTACGGTGTTTCTCTAAGCTTGAGGGCCACTTACATTTTCTTTTGTAGCGACAAAAGGTGCACACTTACAGAAAAGGGCCGTTACTGTTCTCAATCCAACGGCTGCTCCTGGTATTGTGTGGCAGCCCTCAGCACAGGTCTCCACAATGCTCATCAGAGGCCAAAACAAAGGGCCTAGGCCGCAGAGAGAAGTGGATAGGCTGGCAGCATATGTGGCCTAGTGTATGATTTCACCCAGGAAGCCCCCACCCATCCTCTCACAATGGGGAGGAAGAGGCTCTATAAGGGAAGGTTCCTAGTCTCTCTGCACTACCATCTCCTTGGTAGCATTGGTTAGTATCTGCTCTGCCTTGCCTTTTTTTCTAGATTTGATTTAGATGAGCTGTGGTTTATTTGTATTTTTTTTGGTGCTCATCCCTGTAGAGTGGAAAAGGTTTGACATGTGCTGTCATGGATTAGGATGAGTTTAGCCTGGCCCAAGATATTGATCAATGGTCAATTTTTGGGGGAAGGGTAAGCTGATCACAGATCTGCGTCTTTGGGAGATCTTTACCCGTAGGAACGGTCATTGTCGTGCATCCCTAGTTCTCTCTGACTTTGGGTGTCTATGTGCAAAACCCTTGAGGTGTAAACTAACTTCCAACCAAGTTTCATTTACTGGCAACCAGAAACTGAGATTCTGAACTGGTATTTTTAAACTCTGGCTTGGGTTGAAATGCAAAAGAGGAACGTATGCATTTTGCATGAACTTTTCGTTCTTTAGGAACTTTCCTTCATGTGAATGGAAATTTGGATTTGGTAATTCAGTAACTTGATCAGATTTGCTCATGAATTGGATTCCTTGTGCAGTATAGAAGCATACTCTCAGACTTGATCAAACAGAGCTTTAAACATAAGATACATTGTCCAGAATATGCTTGTAGCGTCGAACTTGAATGATTATAAAATAACTTCAATATGGAAAGTAACATGCCTAATCATGTTCAAATTTGTAATTTCAAGTTGGTGTTGAATATTGTCCTCCCAGCATCGTGACACTGGCTCTTATAAATAATTTCAGACACATCCTATAACACACAAGATACTGTTGCGTATCCATTGTAGACATTCCCTAAATCATAATCACACTCCTTAATACTTATTAGGCATCATGTATTATGTCTGGTTGACTCACATTTCTGTCATACAGGGCTGGGATGAAAGGAAGGAAGGAAGGAAGTGTAGACACCAGACAGTACACCAATCAGTGCCCGGGGCATTATCCTATAAAAGCAAAGTGTTTGTGCCTGCATGTTCCCTGTGTATTGGTCCTGTAGCCTCATAGCTTGTGTGACTCAGGCTGACTGGCCATTTCCAGTATCTCTTCCTGATGTAATTATAGGCCAACCTCGCTTGAAGGGGTGGTGAGACCCGGGTTTAAAGGGGACTCGCTAGTGAATGTGTCTGGTCTGACTCAACCCTCTCGCTCTCTGAGCGAACATGCTGAGACGTTCTCTCACTCACTCTTAACTCACTCAGTCACAGAAGTATCCCTGGGGGGGGGCAAACCCTATAAAAGAGGTTAAGGTGTGGAGTTCCTGCCTCATGTTTTTAGGGTTGTTGTCATCAGCAATGGCTTGGTAACATAGTAGACCAACTATTTTCAAGATTCTTGGTTAAATTAATCCGTATAATTAGAATGTGGAGTTTAGTACTGGGTCCTCTCTTCTACCAGGGTTCTGTGGACAAGAGCTCTGTGGTTTTCTCTGATGTTCTATTTGTCATATATCAGGCTGTCATGGTAACGACTTGCAGGAGGAAGCCATTTGAAGTTTTGAGGAAAACAAACGAGTCTACTTAGACGAGTCTCACTTATTCTCTCCTTTATACTAATCAGCAGATCTGTTAATTAGTAGGAAAATGTGGTCCTAATGAATATGCATGAAAGTAATTTTAATGATGTTTTACTTCAGAGTTGCTCACTTGCCCTCTCCCTCACTCAATGTGAGTAATTTGTGTGGTGCGAAACTTTCTTCGTCTTTTTCTCTCTTTTTTTTTCTCCCCGGTTGAAACGCAGCTCCCCGTCCATACATTTCAATGCAGTCCAAATCCCTGGACCTGCCATTTTAAAATACCTTGCAATAAGAGTTGTGATGCTACTTACTACTTACCCCAGAAGGTCTAGGAGAGTGCTTCCTTCCATGCATTCCAGACACTCTTCTCCATTCTCTCCGTACTTCCTGTAGACCCTTGCTCTCCTCAGGAGAACACATGAATAGCCCGAGGTGTGAGGCCCTAGCTACCTGCAGAGCTCCCTATTATCCCCGTGCCTTTGTGAATCTCCATGGGTGTCAGTTCAGGTCTATATCCCTCTGCTGTCCATCTGTCAGTCTTCCTAAAGAGCAGTAAGAGATACCCACCATGTTCATTTCCTACCCCAGCGGCTATGCTAAGTCTTCCACATTCTTCAGATGACCAATTTTTAGCCGCCTATTCACGGTGTTGACGTGAGGGGGAGCGAGTGGCTTATAAAGGTCCGGCCTGATTCAGTAGCAGGATGCCAGATTAAGATGTCCTGATAACGTTTGTTGGCAGCCCTCGACAGAGTTATGGAGATATTTAATGGTCCATTGCAGACGTTTTTATTGCTATCAAATCATTTCTGGTTAATAATTATAAGTACCTTAATGTGATTGTTACTTTTTGACCATTTTAATTCAAAACAAACTGGGCTTCTTAGAAAAGGGTAATTTCTCAAGCAAGAATTTTGATAGACCACTCCCAGACAGTCCTGAGTGAGGAGGGGAAGACTGAGAATTAGCTGTTATTGGCAGAGAGGTTTGGAAATCTTTTTTAAATGTATTTTTTAAAGATATTTTTTTATTGGTCTATTAACCAAGTCACTGCATGGTAAGGCCAAAACTACATCCCACCAAAAGACTGACATTTCAGCCATTCTTTTCAAACATCTCTTAAACTAAAAGGGCATTCTCATTTTCACAGTATCATTCCAACCTCATTTATCGGTCCACAATATTCGGCACATTTCATCATTTGTGGGCGCTGTCTCATTAATCGTTGCCTTTGCGATCCACCTAAGAAATGTCTAGGGGAAACACTGGTGTCCTTTCAGCAGAGGAAAGGACTGGTCTATATCCCTCTGTGTACATGTCCTCTCTGAGTCTGTTCTACTGCTTGACATGGAGAGTGACAGTCAGGTTGAGGCAACAAACCCCTCGTCTCCTTCATCTGCGATTCTGCTGCCATCTCTCCTATAGATCAGTTGTCACGGTGATATAGCAGCTCTTTCCTCTCTGGACCCATCATTCTCCTTGATGGCTGATCCAGTCGTGCTTCCAGCCTGCTCCCCTCCGCCCCTTTCCATTTTTTCTTTATTAGACAACAAAACAAAAATATGAATATTCATAGAGCGAAGCCTCATTAATATGCACAATTATGCAAATCAGCGCACAATTAAGCCTCAGCTTCTCCCCAGAGACGCTGGGTAGCGGTAAGAGAGGAAACAGAGGGGGAGGAAAGAAGGGGAGGGGGGCAGGAATTTTTGCTTCAGCAATCTTTAAAATCGCTCTCCCTACTTCCCCTTCTTCAATGCAAATCCTTTGACCAGGGACAACATGCATGACGTGTGTCCCTTCTGTCATTTGTGTACTCCTTAGTCCGCTGTCATGCAAAGGGAGGTGTGAAGGGATGGGGATACGAACAACTACTGCGTTGCCATGGACAGAAGTGGGGAGAGTGGGAGAATGACAAATGTTGAGGGTGATTGTAGGAGGCTCATACTGGGTGTTAATTATTCAAACTTCCTACAGCTCATAGCTACACTAAGTGACAGTGTGGTGGCAGAGCTGTCACGGGGAGCTGAAGTAGCAGCGCTCAGCCAAAGGTTATTTAGAACACTTCTAGCCAGTGAGGAAGCAGCAGTGCTTCCTAACTGGGTCACCTTCCATTGCATATTGGCTTCTAGCCTATATCGCCTATCTCCCTAGGTACTGGTGTAGATCTTAAAGGACAAGATGGGTATTGGCATTATCTTAATGGATCCCGCTTGCCCTCTGATTGGCTAGGTGGAATTATTTCCATTTTGGTCACATCTCCAACTTCTCAAACCTACAAATGCTCTGGGAGGGTACTAGCAACTAGGGGTTTATTTGGAGTTGGGTGAAAGACTACCAGTCTACTGCTAGTTTTGGTCCCTTTCCCCCTCTCTTATCTCCTTTCCCTTTCCAGTCCTACATGGTTCTGAGTGAGCAGGTCTAACCCTGTGCGTTCCATCTTCTAGGTATAGATGAGCGGAGCGGCCCTGGCCCCTGGGTATCAGGAGAACAGAACAGCTCTTCCTTCAACCAGGGACGGGTAAAGGAACACTGCACACTTCATACTGTACACTAGAGTGACTACACACTGATCAGCATGGACATGTTTTTCTTACACACAGGATATTACTAATAGTATATGACTATCAATTTAAAAAATAATTGATATCACTGGCACTTTTAACAAAGTTAGGAGCACCACATAAAATTTGAAGAGCACAGAAAATAATGTACATGACAAAGTATGTGGACACCAGCTTGTCGAACATCTCATTCCAAAATCATGAGCATTAATATGGAGTTTGTCCCCCCTTTGCTGCTATAACAGACACTTTTCTGGGAAGGTTTTCCACTAGATGTAGGAACATTGCGGCGGGAACTTGCTTCCATTCAGCCACAGGAGCATTAGTAAGGTCAGGCCCCGATGGTTGGTCGGTCAGTTAGCGTTCCAATTCATCCCAAAGGTGGGGTTGAGGTCTGGGCTCTGTGCAGAACAGTCAAGCCCATCCAAAACAATCTCGACAAACCATTTCTGTATGGACCTCGCTTTGTGCATGGGGGTATTGTCATGCTGAAGCAGGAAAGGGCCATCCCAAAACTGTTGCCACAAAGTTGGAAGCACAATTGTCTAGAATATCATTGTATGCTGTAATGTTAAGATTTCCCTTCACTGGAACTAAGGGACCTAGCCCAAAACATTTGAAAAACAGCCCCAGACCATTGTTCCTCCTCCACCAAACTTTACATTTGGCACTATCCATTACTCCAGGTTGTGTTTTTCTTGCATCCTCCAAACCCTGATTCGTTCTTCGGACTGCCAGATGGTGAAGCGTGATATATCACTCCAGGGAACATGTTTCCGCTGCTCCAGAGTCCAATGGCGGCGAGCTTTACACTACTCCAGCCGAGGCTTGTCATTGCGCATGGTGATCTTGTGTGGCTGCTCGGCCATGAAAATCTATTTCATGAAGCTTCCATCACAGTTCTTGTGCTGATGTTTCTTCCAGAGGCCGTTTGGAACTTCGTAGTGAGTGTTGCAATCGAGGACAGACAATTTTAATTCATTTTAGCAATCTGCGGTCCTGTTCCATGAGCTTGTGTGGCCTACCCCTTCCCGGCTGAGCCGTTGTTGCTCCTAGATGTTTCAACTTCATAATAACAGTACTTTAAGTTGATCGGGGCAGCTCTAGCAGGCAAGAAATTTGACAAACTGACTTGTTGGAAAGGTGGCATCCTATGACTGTGCCACCATTGAAATTCACGAAGCTCTTCAGTAAGGCCATTCTACTGACAATGTTTGTCTATGGACATTGTATTGCTGTGTGCTCAATTTTCTACACCTGTCATTAACGGGTGTAGCTTAAATAGCCGAATCCACTAATTTGAAGGGGTGTCCAAACCCTTTATATAGACAAAAGTATAAGTCAGAAGTTTACATGCACCTTTAGCCAAATACATTTATACCCAGTTTTTCACAATTCCTGGCATTTTAATCCTAGTAAAAAATCCCCTGTCTCAGGTCAGTTAGGATCACCACTTTATTTTAAGAATGTGAAATGGCGGAATAATAGTAGATAATTATTTATTTCAGCTTTCATTTCTTTCATCACATTCCCGGTTGGTCAGAAGTTTACATACACTCAATTAGTATTTGGTAGCATTACCTTTAAATTGGGTCAAACGTTTCTGGTAGCCTTCAACAAGCTTCCCACAATAAGTTGGGTGAATTTTGTCCCATTCCTCCTGACAGAGCTGGTGTAACGGAGTCAGGTTTGTAGGCCTCCTTGCTCACACTCTTTTTCAGTTCTGCCTACACATTTTCTATAGGATTGAGGTCAGGGCTTTGTGATGGCCACTCCAATACCTTGACTTTGTTGTCCTTAAGCCATTTTGCCACAATTTTGGAAGTATGCTTGGGGTCATTGTCCATTTGGAAGACCCATTTGCAACCAAGCATTCACTTCCTGACTGATGTCTTGAGATGTTGCTTCAATATATTCACCAACTTTTCCTCCCTCATGGTGCCATCTATTTTGTATAGTGCACCAGTCCCTCCTGCAGCAAAGCACCCTCAACTTGATGCTGCCACCCTCATGCTTCACAGTTTGGATTGTGTTCTTCGGCTTGCAAGCCTCCCCCTTTTTCCTCCAAACATAAAGATGGTCATTATGGACAAACAGTTCTATTTTTTGTTTCATCAGACCAGAAAAAGTATGATCTTTGTCCCCATGTGCAGTTGCAAATTGTAGTTTGGCCTTTTTATGGTGGTTTTGGAGCAGTGTCTTCGTTCTTGTTGAGCGGCCTTTCAGCTTATGTCAATATATGACTCGTTTTACTGTGGATATAGATACTTTTGTACCTGTTTTCTCCAGCATCTTCACAAGATCCTTTGCTGCTGTTCTGGGATTGATTTGCTCTTTTCACACCAAAGTACGTTCATCTCTAGGAGACTGAACGCATATCCTTCCTGAGCGGTATGACGGCTGCGTGGTCCCGTGGTGTTTATACTTGCGTACTATGGTACCTTCAGGCATTTGGAAATTTCTCCCAAGGATGAACCAGACTTGTGGAAGTCTGACATTTTTTTTCTGAGGTCTTGGCTGATTTCTTTAGATTTTGTCATGATATCAAGCAAAGGGGCACTGAGTTTGAAGGTAGGTCTTGAAGTACATCCACGGGTACACCTATTCACTCTTATGTCAGTTGGCCTATTAGAAGCTTCTAAAGCCGTGACATCATTTTCTGGATTTTTCCAAGCTGTTTAAAGGCCCAGTCAACTTAGTGTATGTAAACTTCTGACCCAGTGGAATTGTGATACAGTGAAATAATTTGTCAACAGTTGTTGGAAAAATGACTTGTGTCCTGCACAAAGTAGATGTCCTAACCGACTTGCCAAAACTTTAGTTTGTTAACAAGAAATATGTGGAGTGGTTGAAAAACTAATTTGAATGACCCCAACCTAAGTGTGTGTCAACTTCCGACTTCAACTGTGAATATAGCTTACATTGGGTCTATATGAATCTTACTTACTTTTGAAGAACAGCTCCTAAGAAGATATCACTGTTCCTTTTTTTCTGTGGCACCAAATGTTTGCGTATACTGGTAAAGTTACCACATTGTTAGGACTGCACGATAGGAGCAAAAAGTATTGTGATTTTACTTGCTCTATAGATCAAAACACGGGTGAAACATTGGAATCAAAGAGAGAATGATTATTCAACGGTTGGTGGTGGTCATGAAAACAAATTAAAGACTGGTTAATACCCGGTCATAACTCATATCAAAGTGTTGGTCAGTGTTTCCCAAGGGACGCGTAATCACATTGGAATATGTTTTTTTTATGATATTTTTTATTTTTTTAATGCTTGCATACAGTGCTTTGCGAAATTATTTACCCCCTTGGTGTTTTTCCTATTTTGTTGCATTACAACCTGTAATTTAAATCAATTTTTATTTGGATATTATGTAATGGACATAAACAAAATATTTGAAGTGAAATTAAAAAAAGAACTTCTTTAAAAAAAATCTTAAAAATAAAAAACAGAAAGTGGTGCGTGCATATGAGTTCACCCTCTTTGCTATGAAGCCCCTAAATAAGATCAGGTGCAACCAATTACCTTCAGAAGTTACATAATTAATCAAATAGATTGCACACAGGTGGACTTTAAGTGTCACGAGCTGTCACATGATCACAGTGTGTATGTGTGTGTGTATATATATGCAACACCACTAAGCAAGGGGCACCAACAAGCAAGTGGCACCATGAAGACCAAGGAGCTCTCCAAACAGGTCAGGGACAAGGTTGTGGAAAAGAACACAAACTCGTGGACCAGGCAAGGACGGCATTAATCAGAGGCAGCAAAGAGACAAAAGATAATCCTGAAGGAGCTGCAAAGGTCCACAGCGGAGATTGGACAGACTCCATAGGACCACATTAAGCCGTACACTCCACAGAGCTGGGCTTTACAGAAGAGTGGCCATAAAAAAGTCATTGCTTAAAGATTTTTAAAAAGCCACGTGGTCAGATGAGACTAAAATGTAGCCTTTTTGCCATCAAGGAAAGCTCTGTCTGGCGCTAACCCCAACACCTCTCATCACCCCAAGAACACCATCCCCACAGTGAAGCCTGGTGGTGGCAGCATCATGCTGTGGGGATGTTTTTCATCGGCAAGGACTGGGAAACTGGTCAGAATTGAAGGAATGATGGATGGCGCTAAATACAGGGAAGTTCTTGAGGAACACCTGTTTGTCTTCCAGAGATTTGATACTGAGATGAGGTTCACCTTCCAGCAGGACAATGACCATAAGCATAATGCTAAAGCAACACTCGAGTGGTTTAAGGGGAAACATTTAAATGTCTTGGAATGGCCTAGACAAAGCCCAGATCTCAATCCAATTGAGAATTTGTGGTATGACCCATCCAACCCATCCAACTTGAAGGAGCTGGAGCAGTTTTGCCTTGAAGAATGGACAAAAATCCCAGTGGCTAGATGTGCCAAGCTTATAGAGACATATCCCAAACTACTTGTAGTTGCAATTTCTGCAAAAGGTGGCTCTACAAAGTATTGCCTTTGGGGGGGGGGTGAATAGTTATGCACATAAGTTTTCAGTTTTTTTTCTTTGTTTCACAAAAACATTTTGCATCTTCAAAGTGGAAGGCATGTTGTGTAAACAAAATGATACTAACCCCCCCCCCCCAAAAAAAAATCTAATTTAATTCCAGGTTGTAAGGCAACAAAATAAGAAAAATGCCAATAGGGTGAATACTTTCGCAAGGCACTGTACATACAGTACCAGTCAAACGTTTGAATGCACCTACTTATTCAAGGGTTTTTCTTTATTTTTTACTTTTTCCTACATTGTGGAATAATAGTGAAGACATCAAAACTATGAAATAACACAAATGGAATCATGTGTATAATCAAAAGTGTTAAACAAATCAAAATATATTTGAGATTCCTCAAGGTAGCCACCCTTTGCCTTGATGACAGCTTTGAACACTACGTTTCTGTAGATTGTTCTAAAACCATTATTTTGTCAACAGTAATAGCCACTGCAGTATGTTGATTCCTGCTATGAAAGTGTCTGCCTGTTTCACTGTCGGCTGTTGTGTGAGCGAGCCACTCTCTCCCTCTCCCCAATGTGTGCATGGACGAGGGAGAGATGCATTCCGAGAAGCACAAGCATATGACCTTTGCACAAAATGCAATTGCAGGAAAAACACAGTTTTCAGCGAGACTACAGTTCCACTTAGAGGGGAAAATCGCAACTTTCTGTTAGTATCTATTTCTATGGTTTTGATGCGCCGCGTAGTCGAGCGCCCCATTTTGCGGTGAATAGGCCTACATCAAGTAGCCGATGCCAAGAGCTGGACATTTTTGTTTCGAGTACCATCAGGTGTCTTTATAGGCCAATATGCACAAAGAAGTGGGCAAATTCTCCGAAGAGCCAAAAATAAATCTGATCATTCTGGATCCTATTTTGACAGGTTGCACATCCAAATATGAATCATGTGTTCTCTGGATATGTAATCTTAAATAGCTTACTTTTTGAATTATGGGCTACCGTTTCAGTTGTCTTACATGGCAGTGGGTAAAAATTGCCTAGGTCACTGCCGCTAATGTAAACAAATAGCAATTTTTTTTATTTTATGTATTTCTAATCCAGCGATAAATTTTGTGATTGTGATAAATCTGACTCGCCCAGCTCTACTAAATCAGAGAGCCATATACAAAAAGGAATAGTATAATTAGAGAACATGTTTTCATATTTAGAAGGAATGTGGAAAGCAGCAATGTTCATGTTTCGGAAAAATCTGTTAGAGCAGTGTTGCGGCAAAATAATGTTACTCGTGTATTTTTTTTTTTTTACATTTATTGGATTTTAATCACACTGGTGCTCTAAATAAAACTTAGGGTCGCACAGCCAAATATTTAATCGTGGTCGCTTTAGAGCCCTGATGACTTATCTGGACTAGGGTTGGCCGATATTGCGGTTCTATAGTCGATGATTGATTAACAGCAATCGTCAATGATGACGACATCGTGATGTGACAGACAATGGTTTAGCCTATTTGAACTTGTCTGGCACCGCTCAGGAAAAAACAGTCTCACAGCGCAGCACACAAGTGACATTCTGGGTAATTTGTCTATTCCTATTTGTTATAGCCTATTTCAATTAATGTTCTGTAGGCGAGAAGGAATAGGCCAGACAGAGTGGAGAATTTCATCAAAGCAGCACAGTCTCCAGTCAGACAATATTGTTTCTCTGTCGGATGCATTGGCGTTAGGCTATAGCCTAAACCATTTTTGTATTTTAATTTTTTATAACCGATACTTAATTTTTCCCCCTCTATATTCCTTTTGCTCCATTTCATAGGCTATAAATATGACTGAAGGTGACTATTTTTGTTTTATGCGTGACTTTCTCCCCACCAAACAATGAATATAATGGAGTTCCATCTTAAAACCTCTTGGCACTACCCATCCCGGATCCGGGAGAATTGTCATCAACTACACTAATTAGCATAGCGCAACGGTCAAAAAATATTCATGAAATCACAAGTGAAATCTAATGAAACACAGTTTAGCCTTTTGTTAATCACCCTGTCATCTCAGATTTTGAAATTATGCTTTACAGCCAAAGCAAGACAAGCGTTGTGTATAGCATTATGTCCAGCTAGCAGCAGGAAGCTTGGTCACGAATATCAGAAAAGCAATCAAATTAACCGTTTACCTTTGATCTTCGGATGTTTTCACTGACGAGACTCCCAGTTAGACAGCAAATGTTCCTTTTGTTCCATAAAGATTATTTTTATACCCAAAATTCCTCCGTTTGTTTGTCACGTTATGTTCAGAAATCCACCGGAAATAGCGGTCACGACAACACGGGGGGAAAAAAAATCTAATTATATCCATAATATCGATAGAAACATGGAAAACGTTTTTTATAATCAATCCTCAAGGTGTTTTTCAAATAGCTGTTCGATAATATATCAACCGGGACAATTAGCTTTTCAGTAGGAGCGAGAGGAAAAATGACTACCTCTGTCTTTTACGCAAGAATCACTCGGAGCCCTCAGCTGGCCACTTACGCAATGTAGTCGTTTACGCTCATTCTTCAACATAAAGGCGTGAAACTACTTCACAATGATGTAGACACCTTAGGGAATATGTAGAAAAAGGAATCTGGTTGCTATCCCTTTCAATGGCCAATAGGGATGCATAGGAACACAACGGTTTCAAAACATGAATCACTTCCTGATTGGATTTTTCTTAGGCTTTCGCCTGCAATATCAGTTCTGTTATACCCAGACCATATTTTGACAGTTTTGGAAACTTTAGAGTGTTTTCTATCCTAAGCTGTCAATTATATGCATATTCTAGCATCTGGTCCTGAGAAATAGGCGGTTTACTTTGGGAATGTTATTTTTCCCAAAATAAAAATAGTGCCCCCTAGTTTCAAGAGGTTAAAGTTATTTGAATAGCCTAAAAACACAAGCTTAAACTTGTCATTAAAATGTTCTATAGGCTGTTGAGATTTTGTTCTCTCATTATTAGACAGTCCTCTATCTTAAATAACCTATCCATGCGGACCAGGAAATCTCTTAATGCGCGGTTGAAAAACCAAATAACCTATCTTCCTACTAGGCCTATCCTAAAAACTTTACGACAAGTTAGTTATGAACAGTAGCTTATTTCCCAAATATTTTATCATACGAAGGCGTCGTCCCAAAGTTGTTGTGGCTTTCAAAAATAACAAATGAAACTCTATAGCATAGGCTCTTCTCAATCACAGCGGACAACACAATTTATTTTGCGGCAAATAAAGCAATTATTATCCAGTTATAAGGACGGTAGTGCTTTTTATCCGTCCCATGATGTAGGCCTATAACCTAGCTCACTACGGTAAAACAACCCGTTCCTCATCAGACACTTCCATCATGTGCACGCCAGACAGACACACACAAACCTGCTCTGCCCCTCCAACAGAAAGGAATATCAGAAAACATTTGCCATTGCCTCCACTTAGCATCTGTCCAGGCTTTCAACAATATTATCTTTCATTATGATTCGTTCAGTTGCATTGTGTTGTATTCTTGTCATTAAGAAAAATATATATGGGGCTGGCCAATAGGGGTGATTAGCATCGTATGTCACAATGTTTTACGGGTACATAATCGCGATAGTACAAAGGTTGACATCGCCCAACCCTAAGCATAGATTAGCCCAAAGAGCCTACATGCGCAGTGCGTTTGGTTGAAGATTGGCATACTGAATCAGTTTAAAAAAAAAAAAAAATTTTTAAAGACAGCAATTGATTTTAAGTCTTCATATTATCTCTCATCTCTCTCCCTCCCTCCAGGGTTATGGCGAAGGGGGTCATTACAACGAGCACGAAGGCCTCGCTTCCACCCCCTTGTTCGGCTCGGGGATCGTTGGTAAGGAAATCTGAATATATTTCCTCCAACCTGGTCTGTGGTTTAGACCTTGGAACAGGAGCGGGTTCTCTCCTCAACCCTCAGCCCTTTAATTAAGCTCAGCTGATTTGACGGCCCCATCAAGACCAAGTAAACCCACTAACAGGTCCCTGTGGTCTTGTGTGGCTTTCGGAGCTGCAGTAAGCCACCCTGTATTTACAATAAATGACCAGGAGAAGTGACTGCATAATGATGCGTCTTTAGGGGAGCAAATTGAAATGCATACAAGTGAATGGAGATGCAGTTGTATGTGTGTCTCAGAGGATACAGAGACTGTGTGCGAGAGAACCTCACTGTCACTGTATATGAGAGACCTCCTTCAGGGGCATTCCATGTGTGTGTGGAGGTGACTAGGCGCATACACGGGGACAGGGTGTTTAGGCTGTGTGCTGGAAGGGGGTTAGGGGTTTAGGTGCACCCAAGCACAAACAACTGGAGAAAGGGGAACACCCCGGATTGAGTGTTAATGTGCTGGAGATGCGTAAAAGGTGGCTTAAAAGGTCTTTACAATGGCCTGCCCTGATTGTCCCTCTTGTTTTAATAGGGAAAGCTGAGCGTGGACCCTACTCTTCTTTTGGAGCGCAGGTAAAATCAGACTCCTCTCTTGACCTCGCTTCTCTTCCAACGTGTCAAATGTTTTTTCTGTGTCCCCTCTGAAGCTACCATCTCTTCCTCTGACTGATGTTCTTGTGAATCTGCCCACCTTGTCCCATCTTCTCCTTCATCCCTGAGTTTTCTCCCTTCTCCTCCTGTCGACCTTCTCATCCTCTTTCCTCTCTCCACATTGGGATAATCTCCCATGCAGTATTTGTATGTCTGACCTTGTCTTCTCTCATTCCTCTCCTGCGTAGCCGGGCTTTATGCCCAGTGAGATGCCCATGCCCAGTCCTGATGCCCTGTCACCCTCGGGCCTGAAGTCTGGCTCCCAGTTCTACCCTTCCCAATTCAACCCTCGCAGGAGACCCACCCAGGAGAGCATGGGTAAGGACAGAAACCACTGAAAATTACCCCATAATACACTCATGCTATCCCCATTTCCTAGCATGGATACATGCAAGGAAGATGATGCACAGAATTAGAACGGGTAGAATAGACATACTAATGTAAAGCAGTGCCAATTTTCCTGGTGGCCACATTTTTAAAAAATGTTGTTGAATTTAAGCTTACTTCCATGGAATGGCATTTCTATTTAAATGCTTACTGCAATGCATTTGTTGTAAATCTCGGACGTTCTACATAGGGCTGGGCGATATATCAAATGAATTCTAATTTGTTTTTGTGTGATTCCAAATGCCAGTATTGCAGAATTTTTTTCCCTTGTTTTTGTGAGCGTTTGTCCTCTTGTTCTCATGTTGTCTCTTTGGTCTTGTTTGCTCCGTCTGTCCTGTGCACCTTCCCATTTACACCAGAGATCTGTATGTAATTATGAGATGCTCATGCCTTAACAATGGGAGTCGTTGTCCCAAAGGCGGGGAAGGCATGCGACAAGCTTAAGTTCAAAATAAGCGCGTAGAAACCCACTAGACTTATTTTGGACAGATTCTGGCCAGAGTGAAACCTCTCGCTTCGTCTCGTTCTCCCAAGCCCTTCCCCCTACCACTCACAACAACAAAGATGAGGGATCACTTCTTCCTCTCTGACAAATGGTTTCATTTAAGGTTTGGTCCAACAGAATTGGTCATATGGACACCACAACACATGGAGACAATATTTTACTGTTATAGGGGAGACATTAACCTCTCCAACCATCCCGTTTTGTTTCAACTCCTCAAATTTCGAGCAAATCAAACACTACTAAAACGGATGTACCAATGAACACATTCTGGAAAATCAATGCTCAGTTTTTGTACCACGTATCGCTAGCAGCATTTTAGTCAAATAAAGATTGTTATACTAGCTGTTTAGTCTGTGTATTATACATGTGCAATAATCATAACACAATTATATAAGGAATTGGCAACTCATTCTCATTCTGAGAAATAAGGTAGGCCATTTGATTTCAACATCTGAACAAAGTGGAAAGGCTAGAATGCCGTTTTTAAACAGTTGGATACGGGCATAAGGTTGTGTTCATAACAACTGTAGCTGAATTCAGAGCTTGTGAAATTATACCTAGATCCAAGTTGACTAAACTTTTAGATTATGAATATTAACTGGCTTATTGCTAGCATGTGGGCTTGGCTTGAGAGATTGAGACTGGTGGTCATTTTCTGCATTGTTAGTGGGGTTGCATTATGCATGGTTCTGGTTAAATGTGTTACAAACAGATCATTTTTATAGACCGACCTGAAAGCTAGATCAGTGAGAATTGCAACAAAAAAAGCAGGTACTACTATTTTGATAAAATAATTAAATGATGTGTTAGTCTTATGGTTGTTGAAGGCATATGTTCAGCCTAGGTATAATTGACCAACTTCTGAATTGATTTTATTTTTTGCTGTTTTAAATGCAGTACATTTTTACCTTGTACCACAAAGCTTATTTAGAGAGAACATTTTTATAAATCTAGATGTATATTGGGGGAAAGTTAGATGTGTTTTAGGCCAAATCGCCCAGCCCTAGTTCTACATGTATACTGTTGAATAATTGCTACCTCTTTGTACAAAATCACATGGAATTCATGACCGTATCCGCTCCACTTTTACTATGTCAAAGGAGAGGAGTTGCTCTTTATTCTGGTTCATATTTCCGACTGATTACCTTCACTTCTCCTACTGAGGTTTAAAATAAGAACCTGAGAAATCGCACTTCTGCTAAACCTGCAGGGGATTCAATGGAAGGAGAGGTGGTGTGAGGCCACTGCATAAACATATTGGTTGTATAAGATTAGATTACATTTGATGAAGTTATGGGCCATAAAGGCAAATATTCCTACCAGCACAAATGGACAATTATTTGGAAT
The DNA here is from genome assembly GCF_013265735.2 of Oncorhynchus mykiss. Taxonomy (NCBI): domain Eukaryota; kingdom Metazoa; phylum Chordata; class Actinopteri; order Salmoniformes; family Salmonidae; genus Oncorhynchus; species Oncorhynchus mykiss. The sequence goes on from NC_048592.1 coordinate 7,350,104, forward strand.
GCCCTTAACTGCTTTCATAACTTTGTTTCATCTCGTGTGTGTGTGTGTGGGTGTGTGTGTCAGATGCCCAGCCAAAAAAGATCAGGAAAGTTCCCCCTGGCCTGCCCTCTTCGGTAAGTACTGTTACATTCCCCAGCATGAAATCCAAAAGTCGCTCAAACAGAAGGGAGAACTAACAGAGTTACTGACAACGACCATTAAAACAAAACAGGCGGGTTTTTTAGGAGGGGCTCTAAATGACAGTCACGGGGGTGTCCACTGAAAGTTGCATAGCAAGACACTAACCATGAGCACCCACTAAATTTAACCACTACGAGGCAAACGAAAGAAGAAAAAAAACAACTTAGACAGGAAGCAAACCAAAAAACGGTGGAGCAAAACTAAATCAGGGAAATTGGACAACGGAATGTTTTTCTGGAAATCAAATAGAGAGAGCCAGCTAAAGGTGGTAACCTTTCGCGTCTATCAAGACAACTGGAGCACTGGGCCAGCCGCTCTTAAATATCACCTGTGCCAGCACAGTTGAAACATCTTCTGACTAACAAGATGACAAGCCAGCGCAGGTGTAACATACTGACTAACCAGGTGACACCAATTGGTGCCCCCATTGTGCTAATGTCCAAACTTGAAATATAAATGGAACACCAAAGCTTGTAAAACTGTCCCCCTCTCCAGCCCCACCGTTACCCCCCTCTTACTAGACTGCCACACCCTAGTCTGCCTATTTGCCCCTTAAGAACACACACCCACACCCAAGAACACTCAGACCGTTTGCCCTCTCCAAACCCAAAATGTGCCCACCTACCCATCCATATCCACACCTTTTCCCCACCCATTATCAGGAATGCTCCCATTTTTTTTTTTTTGGCATCCCCCATCCTTAAAATGCCTCCCAGCACTCATCGTCACTGAGTGTGCACTCCAATAGCCAGACTAAGCCCCCCCCCCCCACACACACACACACACACACACACACACACACACACACAGTCCCAGTGCATGGCGGGCTTCTCCCTGGTGTTCAGAGCAGCAGCCTAACGTGCAGAGAGAGAGCCTCCAGACCCACAGCTGTGTGCCTTTACACTGCCGACGAGGTGAAAAAAATAAACAGAGCCCTACTCATTCACCCATTCATTTATTTAGAAATGTTTTTATAGAGGGTCATATTTATAGGCCATTTTTTTTCTAGATGTGCTTGCATTCCTTCCAGCCCAGCACCCTCGTCCACAGATTACTTAAGGGGAAAAATTATGCTTGATGACATGCAGACCTGGCGTTACTTGACTTCACTATACCGTTTCTGCTCTTCCCCTGTTCTCCTTCCGATTCTCCCTCTGTCGCTCTCCCTTCAACTCCCTATCTTTTTTTCTCCCCCTCTCTTGTGCTCTACTTCCTCTCCCACCCTCCTTTCTGTTTCTCTCTCGCCCCCCCTCCATCCCCCTCGTTCTCTCCCTCCCCCATCCCTCTATCCCAGCTGCCCGTAGAGTTGGCTGCAGTCCAGGAATGGGCAGATGGCACAGTAATTAGTAGTGCATCTCTCCATTCCCTTTTGTACCTCTCCTCCTCTCTTCCTCTCCTCTCTTCCTCTCTCTGTTCAATCAAATAACAGAAAAAACTTCACTGTGTAAGATCTGAGTTGTCGGGCGCATAGTTTGATTCTCTAACCCCTGCCAGAGTAGAGCTGATTCTGAGAGCTCTGCTAGTTCACAACCTCAGGACCTTCACCTCTTTAGTGACATGCCAGAGACTACTAGAAATCCTATGGGTGATGCTCTGTAAGCCACAGAGGAGACTGGATCATGTGTGTTAACCAGACCTAACTTGATCATGTGTGTAACACACACACCACATATCGCAAACCTAGCCGTAAGGCCCTGCGATCACAGAGAAGAAGCAGTAAGTTGAGGGCAAAATCCCCCCCCTTTTCAACCATTAAAGAAACCATTTGTTGTCTTGGTAACAGAGCATTAAGATCATAAGGAGTTCAGACATTGTACTGAGTTAATGGAAACCTCCATGTCATTAGTTCAAGGCAGCGCCTTCGGAAAGTATTCAGACCCCTTGACTTTTTCCATATTTTGTTATGTTGTTACGCATCCTGTTTCCATTGCTTTAAACTAAAATGGATTAAATAAATCTTTAACAATCTACACACACTACCCCATAATGACAAAGCGAAACAGGTTTAGAAGTTTTTGCACATTTACTACAAATAAAAACGGATACCTTTTATTTAAATAAATATTTAGGCTCTTTGCCACGAGACTCTGAATTGAGCTCAACGCATCCTGTTTCCATCGATCATCCTTGATGTTTCTACAACTTAATTGGTCTACCTGTGTTAAATTCAATTGATTGGACATGATTTGGAAAGGCTATATAAGGTCCCACAGTGCATGTCAGAGCAAAAACCAAGCCATGAGGTCGAAGCAATTGTCCGTAGAACTCCAAGACAGGATTGTGTCAAGGCACAGATCTGGGAAAGGGTACCAAACACTTTTGCAGCATTGAAGGTCCCAAAGAACACAGTGGCCTCCATCATTCTTAAATGGAAGAAGTTTGAAACCACCAAGACTCTTCCTAGAGCTGGCTGCCCGGCCAAACTGAGCAATCGGGGGAGAAGGGATTTGGTCAGGGAGGTGACCAAGAACCCGATGGTCACTGACAGAGCTCCAGAGTTCCTCTGTGGAGTTGGTTGTCCTTCTGAAAGGTTCTCCCATCTCTACAGCACTCCACCAATTAGGCCTTTATGGTAGAGTGGCCAGACGGAAGCCACTCCTCAGTAAAAGGTACGTGACGGGCCACTTGGAGTTGCCAAAAGGCACTTAAAGATTCTCAGACCATGAGAATGTAGATTCAAGATTGAACTCGTTGGCCTGAATGCCAAGCGTCACGTCTGGAGGAAACCTGGCACTATGCCTACCGTGAAACGTGGTGGCAGCATCATGCTGTGGGGATGTTTTTCAGGGACTGGGAGACTAGTCAGTCAGGATTGAGGGAAAGATGAACGGAGTAATGTATAGAGATCCTTGTTGAAAACCTGCTCCAGAGTGCTCAGGACCTCAGACTGGGGTGAAGGTTCACCTTCCAATAGGACAATGACCCTAGGCACACAGCCAAGACAATGCAGGGGTAGCTTCGGGACACGTCTCTGAATGTCCTTGAGTGGCCCAGACAGAGCCCGGACTTGAACCCTACCGAATATCTCTGGAGTCCTGAAAATAGCTGTGCAGCAACGCTCCCCATCCAACTTGACAGAGCTTGAGAGGATCTGCAGAGAAGAATGGGAGACACTCCCCAAATACAGGCGTGCCAAGCTTGTAGCGTCAAACCCAAGAACTTGTCTGTGTAATCGCTTCCAAATGTGCTTCAACAGAGTAAAGTGTCTGAATACTTTTGTGAATGTGATATTTTAGTGTATTTATTTTAATGTATTGTAAATGTACTAACATTTCTAAACCTGTTTTTTTTTTTTTTTTTTTTTTTGTCATTATTGGGTATTGTGTGTGTGGATTGTGGAGAAATAACTTTAACATTTTTTGAAAAAGGATGTAACCTAACAAAATGTGGGAAAAGTCGAGGGGTGTGAATACTTTCCAGCAGATTATACAGGTGTACAGAGTTTAGGCTGTACTGTGTATAGGCCAAATAATTACATAAAACAAAAGGAGACAATTTAGTTCAGAGGCAGCCAGAGTTTTCTTGTAGTAGTCTTTTAATGTGGCCCAAAGGTTGCCGTATTAAGACTGGGAGTGTGTCTGTGGACTTGTTATTTTCAGTCTTAAAAAACCTTCCACACTGCTTAGTTCTAGAGATATGTCAATGACCCAGTGTCCTCAAATGTCAGAGGCTGTTGATTTGAATTAATAAATAAAAATACATACTCCTCAATAGAAGAAAAAAATAATAATTGATAAACGCTATATTGTACAAGGGTATGAAGGGAGGGATGGGTATCCTAATCAAGATATCGATACATGTTTTTTTGACTACACCTTCTCTACTATCTCCAATCAATTGGGAATTATTACTAGAAAATAGTCCGTTTGACGTGCTCATCTCCCCTACTGTGTGTGTGTGTTCTCTAGGTGTATGCATCGGCCTCAGGAGAGGAATATAACAGAGACGGTGCAGGGTATCCTGCCTCCAAGCCTGGAAATGTTGGCTACCCTGGCTCCTTCTACATGCAAGGTCATTACTTTATACCGGATCGTGTCTGGGGGCCAAAACTACACAGTGTACCTATCAGAGTGGGTTAGCCCATAGTGATAACTCTGCTATATGGAGAATGTGGAACAAAACATTGTTTTAGGTGAGGTCAATCAATTGAATAATGCATTAGCTGACCAGTGACGTCTATGGCGATGACCCATTCCTGTCTTTTATTTTCTCAATTTCTGCCTGTGGAAACGCCTACTGATAGTGAGTCAAAGCCCCGAGCTAATGTGATACTCCGCCTGCCCTGTGTGTCTATCTGTACACTAGGATGAAGTCATCAGGCGTATGTGACATGCTTCATATGTTGTGGCCCCTTATTGTCTTATCTCTGGATGCTGCTCGTCCCTCTGGTGCTCACCCTCTCTCTCTTTTGTCCACACCCCTACCCTCCACACACAAACACCCATCCCTACCCTCCCCTGGTTTCCCCCTGACAGAAGGCCTACACCCCTCCCCTGACCCGTGGAGTTCTGGCGGGTCGATGGGGCAGCCGGGTTACTCTACAGCCATGCTGGGTAACTCCCCCCACCTGGGCCAGCCTACACCCTTCACAGCCATCAACCCCCAGGACAGACTGGTGAGACTTCTGTCACAAACACATACACCAAAAGGTTCTCTGTTTAAATAAAGGTTACATAAGATGGTAGTATACACCACTGTCATCTCGCTCTCTCCCAAAACACAGAGAATGACTTTTAAGCCTGTTTTTGTGCAGAAACGCCAGCCGCTGCCTCTCTCGCCCCAGAACTACCCCCTGCACGGCAGCGAGGTGAACGGGAGCTTCCACTCAGGATCCACTGGCTACGGAGTCTCCAACCACACGTCCCCCATCAACGGAACAGACACCATCATGGGTATGACTGTCTACCACTGACTCTATGTAGACTGTCTTTTTCTATATAGCTTCCTGTTTCTGTCTATTTTTCTCTTACTTTCTGGCCCTTCCTTTGTTTGTTTGTTTCTCCTTTTACTTCTATAAAATGGAAATATCAGTTCTAATAGTTTGCTGTCTACTTTATTGTTTCATCACAGCCAACCGGGGGACAGGAAGCTCAGGAGATGAGATCGGCAAAGCCCTAGCATCGGTGAGTAGAATCGCACAGACCACATCAACCATAGTCTTCAGTCATTTTGCTGAAAAAACGACTGGTCAATTAGTCGACTGGTCAATTTGTTTATTTTTTATTGAATTGTTTTTGTTAGGCTGTTGGTCGACCTAAATTTGTTTTAGTCGAGCAGTAACGTGTGTGTGATATATAGATGCGCCCGTCTCCGTGAACTAATCCATTGCTGAGGCCTAGACTAAGAGCCAATTTATGCTTGATACGAAAATGTGGTCGGAGGCTCCATGTGGACACAAGTGTGCGACAATTGCAGAGGCCAAATCCAGCTCTGTACCGCATCGCCTCCCACATTTTGCAACAATGCAGAGGGCTCTGTATAGCTCCTCATTGACATGACTGGTTGACGGTAGGTGGGGGTGGTACATCCTGTATAAACACAAACTTACTTCCTTGAAAACAGCTCTGCTCTGCTCCATGAAGCGCTAGAAGTATGAATGCCCTAACTTCTTCTGAGGCCGTATCACCTTAAATGCTGCATGGCCAATGCAGATGTCAGATTGACCATGCGCCCAAATGCACAATGCACTTCTCTCTCCAGAATATGTCTCTCCTGCCAATTTGTGCACATTCATTGTTTCATAACTTCATTGTGTGAATTGTTTGCATTTTGATTGTTAGTGTACATAAATTCCCCATTACATACAGTACCAGTCAAAAGTTTGGACGACACCTACTCTATTGTAGAGTAAAAGTGAAGACATTAGAACTATGAAATAACACATGAAATAATGTAGTAATCAAAGAAGTGTTAAACAAATCAAGACAAATTTGAGGTGTCGGGTACTCTGCTACAGTGAGCTCCTGCCCAAGTCAAGCACTGCTTTTTATCCCTTGCGCAAATGGCTACAACTGTGTCTGTCCGGAGCTCACTGGTGCAGGAAACTCTTGAGGGCCCAGAATATTTTATACAATGTTGCACGTTCCCTAGCGCATGCTTCGGGCAGAACCCAAGTTAGTAGTTGATACAATGTTTCAAGTTTGGCTACACATGGTCTGTCTGCAACAATGTGATTCATCTGATATTTATTTTTACCAGGATATTTATTACCTGCAGGCTGCAATGTTTTTATTTGGCTTTGTGTAGGCTATTTTTACATAGATGGCAATAGAAGTTACTTTTTAGGTTTGTATCCTTTTCATTTAGAGTTGGATAGAATTTTGATTTAATCCCATGACAATGATTTTGAGATATGAAGATGTAATTTATACATTTAACTTAGCACATTTTCTTGAAACAGTTTAACGAAAATCGTAACGGGCACGCAGATCGGTAGAAATAGTTTGATAAATTAGCAATCCACATGAAAAAGGTTGCCGACTCCTCGTGTAGCGTTTTACTGGCACCTTCAGGAGAGTAATGGAAGAATCTGTGAAAACCAGCTGGAGCTGGAAGAGAATAGTTGGGTCAGATTAAGTTTTTTTTCTTCTGGTTATCTAGATCTCTGGCGCCCTCTTGAGGCACTTGTCTTCATCAAACCGTAAGCTTAAAGCATCAGACAAGATCAATGCATATAGTTGATTTTATTAAAACACATTGGGTGTGTCTATATATGGGAAAAATACACGTTTAAAAATGTCGACCAATCGATTTGGTCAAAAGAACAGCCGACTTTCGGTTGACCATTATTTTTTCTTGTTTGGGACAGCCCTAGAAAAAAAAACGATCTGCAAATAAGAGGATGCTGAGTCTTATGTAGTTCTCTGTCACAGATCTTACTATTGAATAATGTTTCTCAAATTGCATACTACCGTGCTCTTAGCATGCAAATTGGAGCATGAGTCCAAATCAAAGTATTCGAAACGGAGTACTGAGGGCACTTCTTGAATGCGTACTTTGACGGATTCAATGGTTAGTATGCAAAGAAATATGAATTGACCACATAAAAAATTACGCACATTTTCTTGAAATCAATTATTTGAGCTGACGTGAGTAAATACACTCCGACTTTGGAATGAAGTGTTGCCTATTCACATCTCATATGTTGCCAGACTACAATATTTTATCTTGATACGTTAATAAATACATGCTGTATACATTTTGGCATGGTTACTTGCCTACAATACCCACTGTTGGTTGTAAAGCCCATAGTAAGTCTGTAGTGCTAACTGGCTAGCTACTACTGTTAGTTGGCCAGATATCCATGAAGAATTTACATCTACCTTGGATGACATTGATTTTAGGTCATTTTTGCTTGTAGTGCTAACTGGCAAGCCACGAAGAAGAGTTAAAATCTACTGTACCTTGCATAACATTCATTTTAGGTCATTTTTGCATGTTTACCTAGCTGGCTGGATAACAACAATTTACATATCTAGCTGATAACTATCAAATAAAATGTTTGCTTTGTGTACATCTTGTTTCGTCTTTATTGTTGCCATTGTCCTGGCTGGAAGAAGGTTCAGTGATTGGGAGGTGCAGCGTGAGGTAATACAGTAGGGGGAGTGCGAGTGCTTCTCAATGTAATGTTTTATGCATTCTCCATGTTTATGCGTTCTCATCCTCACAAGAACGTCCTCTAAGAAGGCGCTTGGAACATGAGTGTGGAGCACGGTAGTATGCATATTGAGAAACACCCACCATTTCATGTTGTCTTTTGTTTCTGTGTAGATTTATCCCTCAGACCACAACAGCAACACCTTCCCATCATCTCCGTCTACTCCAGTGGGCTCTCCCCAGGCCATAGCAGGTGAGTGGGCAGGGAGAATACACCTGTAGCTAGGAGGAACGCACCTGGGTTAGTTAGCCTGTAGTCTAATTTAGCATAGTGTTTCCCAAATGGGGGGTTGGAGCCTACTGCTAGTTCCTAGCCCAGTCTTCATTCACGACTGATTAAGGTGTTATTTTGCTAAGTCTTTGGGTGAGTGAAAGGGCAAAAACATTAGTGAATCACTGACCTATGAGATCACACCTGTTTTAGGCCTTAGGGGGCACTATCCTGGGGTGTAAGGTTACAGCCACATGGAAAATGACAAGAAAATCTATTTTGCAGAGGAAGCTTAAATGACACAATTACAATGATAATGTGGCTCCATCTATTGGTTTAGAGTGGAACTGAGTAATAGGATTAGGTTCTTGCTTGACAACAGTGCTTTGAGTGTGACGTCTGAAATGGGGTTTAGGGTTGACTGCTTTTTTTGCCGTCAAGAATGGACCGTTTACCTGGTAGCTGGACAGACCCACTCTTGCCGTTAGCGCTGACTATTTTCACAGACCCTGTTGTCCAGATGCTCAATGTCTCTACCTCTGTAGGTTCTGCCTCTCAGTGGCCCCGGGGCTCGGGACAGGCCACACCCTCTCCAAACTTCGAGGGTGGACTGCAGGCTCTGGTGAGTAACTAACTTATCATGTTCAACTCCATGTATGTGTGCAGTGGCACTGGTTACAATGATCAAAAACATCGGATCAAAAATACCACCTTGATCCTAAGCAAGTTGGATGAATTGAAGTTGATAAATTAAGTGTTTACTCATTGGTTTTACTTAACCCCGCCCTTTCCCCCTCCCCCCTAAAGCAAAACAAGATGGAGGACCGTTTGGAGGAGGCCATCCACGTGCTCCAGCGTCACGCCGGGGGACAAGGGGGTCCAGGGGGGCTGGCTGACATGCACAGCCTCCTCAGCGCCGGGATAGGAGGGCTCGCCCAGGCCTTCAACAACGCTGGCCTGGGACTGGCCAACAGACTGCCCAGCCTGGTAAGAACAGGAGGGATAAATACGTAGTGGCCATATCTAGCCACATGGGTGGTATGTCCATTGATTCACACTATTATGTACATCCTCCTCCTTCATGTGATACCAATGTAACACCTACTTGTCCGTAGTACTGTCTACTTGCCTAATACCATGTTTCTCATCTGTTCTATAGATGTCGAACCACCACGAGGACTCGACTAGTGGGGGTGTGCATGGTCATCATGGCCCTCCCTCTGGCAGCCAGCCCGAAGGCTTCACCAGTGAGTTTTTTTTTTTTTTTCTTTTTTTTTTTCCCTCTCGCTCTTTTCATCATTTCAGGAAAGGACACGCAATGTTTGTCGATCTCTCTTTCTCAAATTATCTGCTGTGCTTTTCATTGACTTATCTCCCCCTCCGTCAGGCCTCTCTCGCTCCACACACTCATCCAGTGGCTCTGACATCAAAAGGGAGGACAAGGAGGATGACGAGAATTCCTCTGTGGCTGACAAGTCAGAGGATGAGAAGAAAGACTCGAAGGCCCGCACTCGAACAAGGTGACTAACCCTTCTGATAGCGATAAAACATATCAGAAACACACACGTCCATATGATTTGAAGTCCGTCTCTCTCGGCCAAATCCTAACTTGAGACGCGCGTATGTGGGGTCTGTGCCATTGTTATAAAGGGGGTGAACTCTCACTCACTGAACATTATCATGATTTATTTAATGATTTAAATTCTGCTGCTTGAAAATGATTAAATGTATTCAGGGAGTGCAGGTTTGCCATCATTATTTCAACTTAACACGGCCCCAGCACCCAAAAAGAGGTGATTCTCCGTAGCACTGTTGTCATTTTTGCCCTCGTGTCTACCGTTGTTTTCAGAGAGATGTTCTCCTTCCAGACCTTCTCCTCCTCCCTATCAGACACGGGAGCAGAGTAAGTCTGCATCCAATCACGTGAGCCTCACACTTAAGGGGGTGTGGCCATAAATATAGATAGCTATTTAATTATTTTGAGAATAAATGATAAAAAAACGGATTATATCAGAACCATTTTAGACTGTGGGCAGAATTTCAGCATTAAAAAAAAAGCCGTGCTGTTTGTGCCTTGAGAATGGTTTGTACAATCTTGAAATTATAACACATTCTTATAGCATACAATCTCTGAAGCAGATACGCCATCAGTTATTAAACTCAGGTTAAGTATTATGAATGTTCAATTTGATGCCTTGCATTTCAGTTAAATAAGATGGTATCATGTCAGAGCTATTTCATGAATATAAACCTGGCTTTAAGAAAATGTTATACATTTATAAAAAAAAAGCTGTTTATGTTCTGTCAGTTTGCAGAAATATGTAACTGATTTATATAAAGTCCTGTTTTGTTGTAAAATTTCTAGCAACAAGTTTGCCCCAAAGTACTTTTTGTAATCATAGTCCACAAACTAGTACAGCACTCTCCCGAATGATAAAATTGAGTAATTATCTAGCGTGGACAAAATAATACTTGTTTGGACAGTCTTGTCCATGTTAGTAAATATGTCAGTCATACCCATGTAATGTCTTCTATCCCCCCCTTCCAACCAATCCTTCCCCCCCTTGGTCCACATTGACTTTTCATCAGTCGTGATGAGGAGGACGAGGACGAAGAGGATCTGCCGCCGGAGGTGAAGGTGGAGCGGGAGAAAGAGCGGCGGGTGGCGAATAATGCCCGCGAGCGGCTGCGCGTACGGGACATCAACGAGGGCTTTAAGGAGCTGGGCCGCATGTGTCAGCTCCACCTGACTAATGAGAAACCCCAGACCAAACTTCTCATTCTGCACCAGGCCGTTAATGTTATACTCAACCTGGAGCAGCAAGTCCGAGGTCAGTGTGCTGTCACTGGGGGATCCAGGTTTAGACAGGAGAAAAGACCAGGGTAGGGCCGCGTCCCAATTCTGAGTTTCTAGTCTCCTATTCTTCAGGTTGAAGGCCCTGGGATGTGTCTCGATTGTCTTGAATGGTTTGGTCTCTGTGGCTCTCTTCCTTCATTGTTGTGATGTAATTGGAAAGGTGTCAGTCCATATTGCTTTCACCTGTTCTGTGTTTTTAGATCATTGCAGATGAAGGAGGGGAGGCCACTTTAAAGTATTGAGATGCTGCCTTTAGGCTAGTTTCCAACTATCAAGTTGTGTTTGTTGATCAGTGATGATGGGAGGACAGGGGATGAGGAAGCAGGCTATTTAGACTGTTTTGGGACTAGCCCTTCTCCAGTCCTACAAGGCTTTGCTGCTGTGGACACATACAGGCCAGCACTGGACTCATGTCTGGTGAAGTATGTGTTGCCTGATCTAAATGGCATGGGGCTGTCTGTCTGGGCTGTCTCCACTGTAAAATATGCTTCATGTGACTCTGCCTCACCCTCCACTATATTAACATTACTGATTTCCTTTATTTGCTTCTATCGCTGTCTGTGTCCAATCACTGTGCTGCTTGTCTGAGGCCTTAGCAACACACATTTTCTTTTTAACAACATTATCTTACACTTCACGTTAAAATTATTTCAGGACCAGATGATGGCTTCTGTATTTGTTTCATCAGCTTTGGCGAATGGCCCAATTTTGAAGTGTGAAGATGTGATCTATTGCTTATGAGTGTTTTACATTTGGAAAAAATGTAAAACCTCCTCAGATAAAAAAAAATACAAGTCCCAAGTTACGTTCTAGTCTTGTTTTATTTCTCTTGGGTTAACTTATATGGGCTTGTCTCCTCTATTATCCACAAGAAAGGAAAGTAATTCAGGCAGCTATCATTTGACATTTACCCCTCACGTTGTTTTAAAAACAAGACCTTACCACTTCTGTTTCTACAAATGTGTTACTGTGTCTGGCTCTATGCATACTCTGTATTCTGCTTGCTGATTGGCTATACAAATGCAGACACAGGTTGTGATTGGATGGAGGGGCTCACTGTTCTGCTCCTATCCCATTCCTCAATGTATTAACTTAACCCTTCACTTCCTTATTGCAATGTCTTTGTTGCATGCCCTTATTTGTCAAATGTTAACCTTTTTAATGTACTGATTTCATTGGTCATCTCCACGCCTCTCCCTCTCTTCAACCCCCTCTTTCTCTTTTCGTCGTTTACTTTTGCAGATGGCAGCAGTGACTTCAGCTTCCTTTCATTCAGATAAATACATCTATGGCAGCTGATGTATTTAACATGAGGCACCAGTGGCATTCAGCTTACTGTTGTCCTGTTTCCCAATCTCTCCCCCCTGGCTTCCTCTCTGGCCTTGTGTATGATCTAGACCTGCCAGAGGGTGTGTCGCTCTCTTTCTCCCTCTCTTCCTTGTTCTTCTTACCTCCTAACTGACAGCCCCCCCCCCCCCCCCAAAAGGCCTCGTATTATCCTCTGACTCCCACCCTGGACCCTGATCAGCAGAAGACAGACTTGTCTTGGCTTTGTCAGATTCCATTTGGAACATTTGGTCTGATAGTTGTCAGCCCATAATGGCTCAACATTCAAAACGCCCAATTTGACAAAATAACCCTAAAATGATCTATTTTGGCCAAGTGAAAGTCTGCCGAGAAGTAATCAAGTTGCTTTGCGAATACGGTTTTGCTACATGCCAATTTTCTTTCTTTCGGAAGTGAGTGTCATTTGCAAGGTCCTACGCGATGCCTTCGTTGACAGTCACAGTAGTGCTCTGGCCTTAAGATTCCTCCATGTAAAAAAAAAATAAAATAAAACATTAAAGAAAAGGATTCTAGTACCATGTCCTTGGCGGTCCATCCCTCCGCTCGATCTCTCGCTCTCCTGCACCTTGGCGCCACTCCACTGGGATCATCCATCCGTGACCCCCATCCTCCTCACTGGAATACATTGTCCATCCGGACTTCCACAGCTTTCTGCTGCTGGCCAAATATGGCACTTAAATAATGACTGCTGTCACCTTCAGTCAACCAGGCCGTCTGCTCTAGGATGTGAATTGAGTAGTGTGCAGGGAATGCTGTAGCCTGTCTGAGGTCACCCTCCAGGGAGAGGCTGCCCCTAAATGCTCGTCTAGGATCAGATCTAACGATGACTGACCCTGGAACAGCAATTTGCTATCCAAGGAAACCTTCTGCAGAAATTGTCCTTAGGGCTATAGTTAGGGGCAACTTAAACCTGTAAGGGCAACTTGGAGGGTAAAAGCAGCAGGTGTTGGGGTGTACCATAACGACCCTCCTCCCTCCTCAGCAGCAGCAGCTGCAGCACGGCCTCGCTGAACGATGAGAACCTGACGGCCGAGGAGAAGGAGAAGCGCGATCGGGAGCGGCGCTCGGCCAACAACGTCCGGGAGAGGGTGCGCGTGCGTGACATTAACGAGGCGTTCAGGGAGCTGGGCAAGATGGTGCAGGTGCACCTGCGCAGCGACAAGGCCCAAACCAAACTCATCATCCTGCAGCAGGCCGCGCAGGTCATAATGGGTCTGGAGAAGCAGGTCCGAGGTAGGCCTCTCTTTACGAATAGATCCAGTACCGCCAACCACCTTCACTCAGCCAATTAGTTCTTAATACTGGACGTGGAGAATCAGGTACAAAGTAGGGATTCCTGTACCAACCAACCCAGTAATGTCTGCTTCCAACCAGTCAACTGAGGCTTGACTAGTATGACGGCTAAAGAGATCATACTGTGCCTGGAGATGCAGGTGCGAATAGGGCTTCCTTTTAGCTGTGGAAGGCTTCCTTACCAAAAATTCCAGATCCAGTATGATTCACCTATAGGCCCTCTACCTCCACTCAACCACCCCAACCACCCAACCAGCAGTCTCACCTCTATATGCACTCACCTGCCTCTGACTGTCCTTCTATCCTCTTGGATAATGGAAAAGGTGCGAGCAAAAAGAGATGCCGATGGAGGCGGGGAAAATGGGGGCTGCACCTCTGTCAAATACTTAATGATCTCACCACTGCTGCCGTCTGGTCGCTCCTCTGTCCTGTCCAGCTGTGTCTTCCGTTCACCATTTTTGGTCTACTGTCCTCCATGTTTGACGATTATATACTTTTTAATATTTCTTTCATAACTAGAATCTCTCAGCATTTATACCTTAATCATACCTTCTTTGTCCGTCTAATCCTAACCTTTTTGTTTTTAACAACTCTCGTTCTTCTATACGCCTAACCTTCTCCGTTTACTAGAATATACTGTGAAACCTGATGGTTTTGCCTCTTGCTTCCATCTCTTTGACGATCTTCTTGATTGCGCTCCCCATCGGTTTACCTGAATTTTCAGCCAAAACCTGTAGATCCACTCCACCCCTCTGATTCTAACCTGTATGGCCTCTTCCTAAAGAGCGTAACCTGAACCCCAAGGCAGCGTGTCTGAAGCGGAGGGAGGAAGAGAAGGTTTCGGGTGTGGACCCCCAGATGCAGATGGGAGGTGGGCACCCCGGGTTAGGGGGCGATGGACACAACTCTGTCAGCCATATGTAACACCCGGGTAAGTTGTCATTCTCTGCTGTCATACTGTGACTGTCCATATCGCATGTATTGTGGCACGTGTGTGTGTTACCATAATATAACAATCCCTGTTTCTCTCTTCCAGCTCCTGATCCTGTTGATTTGTACAGCTCTTAGAAGACGTGGCCTTATTCTCTTATCATGCATCTCAGTGTGCGTCAATCCACAAAGGTGCTCTCTATATATGCTCGCACATATAGTGGAGAAGCACATTCTCACACACACACACACACACACACACACACAAAACTGACAAACGCCAGTGGCCACATTCCTGACCATGAACACACAATACATACACCAATACACAGAGTTTTGAAGAATACTTACAGTAAACACCCTGAACTCCAAGGAGAGACTGGATCACAGGCAGAGAATTTAAACACAATGATTTTCTTTGCGTAATGGTCATGTTTTTGTAAGACATTTTGAAGAAGTTGCTTTACGTGTTGGGAGCAAAAATTGTTTGGATCAAATAGTATTTTTGGATCAATTGCTCATGTGAGCAACCTAGGATTGTGTGTCCTTTTGATAGTCATTTGCCATTCCCACCTGAAAAGTAGGTCTTACTTTCATCACAAGAAAAGGTGACATCAGAATCTAACCTGTATGAGTAACTATGTGCCTGATGTACATGCATAACGCCAAGGCTTGGGCAAGTTACAATCGTCGTTGTCATCCCCACCATCATTTTTACTTTTTTTCCTCAATGTCAAACACCGAAGTAGAGTTTGAGGTATCCAGCCACCAGAATTGATAAGACTGGACTGTCATAGTGACGAATGGACACTTATTGAATTGGCAGGCAGAGTGCTGTTATATAGCACAATGATAAAAAAGAAACCCTAGCCAACTTTGGCCATATTTCTTTGTTTATGCCTTCTCGTAAGGGCTGCCCAGACACAGGCCCGTCTGAAGATTTATTATGGTGTGTATTTTTTTTGATCCAGGGATCCTACAATCCTTCCATTTTGTCTTCATCTGTTTGTCGTCACTGCCATGAGTGGAGTTGAAGGACTGCCAGTGAGGAAGGTGAGCTCATCAATACATACCGAGACCCAGGACAGGTCATGACTCGCTACTAGCTGAAAACCACTCCCCGTTCACCTACTATTCCACAGGATCACACTGGCATGGTCATCTCAAGACTTCCTCACTCTGTCTTGGGGAGATTGGACTGAAACATGCAGGAAGTGTGTGTGCTCTGAACCAGAGCAAGCCTCTCCCCCTCCACCGTACCCATCTTTGCCCCTCTGGTTCTGTTTCCATTTCAGCCAGGCCATGTGGACACGTGGTCAGTATACTCTGCCCCAAACTCAGTCAACCACCTGCCTTCATTGCCTTCTCTTCACGTTTGTGGCGCAAGTGTCGTCAGTTGGCAAGGCAAACCTAGATGTCCAGGTCATGCGTACTTAAAAGACTATGTAAGTTTTCAGTAGACTACAGTTAGTTTGAAGAGGAGAGGCTTAAGGGACACACTTGGTGCCCAAATTGATGGCGTATGTCGCGCAGAGTCAAGTGGAGCTGAACAGATTCCGCTCAGTCAGTCACGCTGAAGAGACCTTCCCAGCTAGCTAGTTTATGCTCATGGCTAGAAAATTCAGCAAGAATTTAAAACTTGTCTGCCGAAGTTGGGACTTGGAAGAGTGTTCAGAATCATTCAGTTTTAATCAGAGTAATTGTTCATCCAGATGGTTACTACTAGTAGTACAAGTTATTTCTC
The DNA here is from genome assembly GCF_013265735.2 of Oncorhynchus mykiss. Lineage (NCBI taxonomy): Eukaryota > Metazoa > Chordata > Actinopteri > Salmoniformes > Salmonidae > Oncorhynchus > Oncorhynchus mykiss. Next base: position 7,366,322 of record NC_048592.1, read on the forward strand.
ATGTAGGCTGCTATCCTACTCAAAATACAATCAAGTGGGATGGAACGAATTGGCCCCTTTTAACTACCTCCTGGGATATGTTCTACTGCTGCCCAGTGGGAAGCAAGTCACGCCGACAAGCACCACGCCATTTTGTCGTTGCTCGCCCATAGAAATAAACATTACTTTCTTTTACAAGTTTTTATTTTTTTAACTAGCGCCATGCTGCTGTTTTAGCCAGCATAAACTAGCTAGCTGTGAAGGGCTCATCTGGACGACAGACTGCGCCGAAGCCATTCGTCTCCACTCGACCCTCGGCTGCATCATTCATTTTGGCACCATGCGTATCCATATAGCCTCTCCCATACAGAAGGAATGGCTGTTGGACTTCAAGAGGGTTTATTTTGTGGTGTGCATTCTGAAATGTCATGGATATCTTCCCTTGAATGCATTCAACTGCCATCGATGGACAATTTGTGTTCCTTAAATTACAGGAAGCATTGGGTGTTTTGAACAATTTACGAAGCCTGTTTGTAAGGATCCTCCTTTTTGTAGAAGTGATGTTTTTCGTTTGTTTTTTACTTTGTAAGATAGCTGTATGGGTTTTCTTTTGGATTGCTTACTTTCTTTTCATTTACATTGTTGAAATGTAAGGACGACTCATTTTTAAAGATACCAGGAACAAACTTTAAGTGTCTCTCTTCCCTCCCAAACGAAGTGATTGATCTCTTCTTTTTTTTTTTCTTTTTTTTTCTAATTCTTTTTTTTTCTCTTTGGGAAAAGCATGACGTGCCATTTGCTTTGGTGTAAAAGTAGTTCATGCCAACTCCTAATCTGGCTAGCACATCCCCAAACTTTTGGAAGTACCTGTAATTTGGAGGTCTGTTTAAAAAAAAAAACTGCAAAAAGTCTGTATATGTAATTTAAACCAGTTATTACTACTTACTCACTATCAAAGGAAAATGGAAATGTCTGAGTATAGAGTACCATAGTATGAGTCATAAAACCGAGCGGTCAAAGAGAGATGTTTCCAATTGTTTTTCCACCATTCATTTTTCCCGTCAGGGATCATAGACACACTTAAAATAAGGGCTGTGATGTAGGTTTACCCTGGTGTGATGTTTTGATAACCGAGTATCTTTTTAGGACAAGGTGATTTTTTTTAAACAATATATTCGCTTGAATTACATTTTTTTTATTGGGGGGTGGGATCATAAACAAATGCCATGAGGATCTCGACAAGACTGCCGAATCAAGGCAGTAATCTTTGGATTAACAATCTGTTAGCTAATTGTTGTAATTAATAAATTGGCTAAATTTCTTTCAATTTACAATTCCGGGACCTGTCTTGTGCAAGTTGTAAATTGACACATTTTCTCAAGGTGTTCGCTTGAGATGGTGTGCAGGAGCTTGCAGGGATTTGTAGTTTTGCATGGTCTGATTTGATGGTAATTTGCATTTTTGAATCCGAGTAAATGGAGCTGAATATTTTGATAAAAGTCCCCTTGTCTGAGAGAGATTTACATGGTTGTCAAAACGTCAGGCCAGGGTAAGTCTACATGAAACACAGCAGCCCTTTTAAGTGTTTCCAGAAATCCCCAGTGTGAAAAATTAATGGTGGAAAAACAATTGGAACCATTTCCCTGTTTGATTGCTAGGTTTTATGCGTATTATGACTCCTACTGTGGGGCTCTATTGGCAAGCTTTGTCACGCAAACATTTAGTACAAATGATTGAAAAAGGAACAAAGTTGTATGTGTGTTTCATACAAGTTAGATTTTATATCAATACCTTTCGGCTTGCTAGGTCTACAGTTGCTGTATTGTCAATGTCTGTTGGTCCTAGTTAAACATTTCAAAACAAACAGAAAAAGATGTATGAGGAATGAATGAATAGGGCAACCTTAGTCATTCTCCTGACTTTGGGATCATTGTTAGTGGTTACTCACCAGTGCCTGAACACTGTTGAATTTTGATTGTCTCTGCATGAATGGCTTTCCAAGAGAACCTTTTACAGATAAACATGGGAGGGACATGTTGACATGGGAGGGAAGAGTGGGGCAATGCTTCAGTAAATCTCTATGAATATTGTTCTTATTAGCGCCCAAAGTAAAATAAACTATAAAGTAAACTTTTTTTTTTATACATCTTTTCTCTGTCAGTTAGTGATGGCATCTCAGATTTTGGCAAACAACTGAGTCCGCTTTGATTTACTGAGCCCTATTATAAGTTTCTATAATAGAAGTGTCCCCAGACCTTTTATCTTCTGTACAAACCATTGGCGATTTGGAAACAATACTCATGTGGAATAGAGTATGGTGTCCATATTTTTTATTTGCAACAATCGTCTGAACTTTATTTTCTACTGAATTAGGGCAGAGATTCATTTTTTGTTACCATATCAAACATCTGAAATTGACATGTCCTGTATGTACCGATACAGGACTTGACCAGTTTTTTGTTTTATCAACTAAACAGTATTTTCCCGTGCGGAGTGATACTGAATTGTAACAGTATTTTTCTTGATTCTGTCAGTTTCTTTCATAATAACCATCCTCCAGATGAAACCCTAAGCATTAGTATCAGTAATGTATTGTTTCCACCTCAACTGCCATTGGTTTGTCTGTTTCACAGAGGACATGTATTGTCTTTTGATTTATTACTCGAATGAGATTTGAAAACTCAACATTGCTGACGTGTGTTCCTTTTTCGTTAATATTAACTGAATGTTGAGTACAGTATCCTTAGAACTTCCCTTGTCAAAATGCACAACTCGTATTTTGCCAAGGGGCCTCTCATGGTCTGCCAATCTCTGCCCTGTTCAACAGATGGACACACTGCTACAAAACTCACTGTCTCTCTTACATTGGGGACAGAATCCATTTGTCCTCAAAGTGCCTCCAGTTTCCTATTTTTTATATATAAAGTAGATATTGAGAACTGTCGTGTATATAACAGTAATGTAGCAATAAATGTGCCATTTTTAATAAGAGAAATATACATTTTTTCAATGTCTGTCTTTTTGAGCTTGTATACCTAAATGAGAAAAAAAAACATTGTAATAAAGGGTTGAAAACATACTTAGATTATTTGCTTTTATGTTTGTAGGCTACTGTGTATTGAAAACATGATTATCTCTCTGCGAAGGTCTACTACAGTGCGATTCCACCCTTCTCCCTGATGCGCATGCTCACGCCCTCTTCATGGGTTTAGAAGGAATAGGTAGAATTAAGAAATATAGTTGAATTGCCGCCTGGCCTAGCATCAATACAACCATTTTTTCCTTTCAGTCCTCAGGCCTCGTAATATTTTGTGAAGGTGTGTGCTGCAGGTAGCCTGAAAGAAGCGGCTGAGAATGCCCCAAGCGTTTTATGTTTTTGAATAATTACAAAGTGCTGGATGGGAATATGGCTATTCTATATGGCTATAAGTGTATACCTGTATGTACTCCATTGCAACTAAAGACAGATCTGAAAGAAGGCTACTGGAAGTATACTCCCATTTACAGGCTAATTATGATATTCTCCAGTCCTTTGCATTTTTTTGAGTAATGACCCCATACAATGTCAGTTTGATTATTCAATTTCCAATGATTCTAGAGCTATGAGAGGGAGAGACTCAATGAAGGAAAAATGTGGCTAAATACTTACTTACAGTCAACAGCGGCAGTTTAGACTGGAAACGGACACATGCTCGCTGCACACTGCCTTCAGACTGTTTGCTAACGTTTTAGCAAATGGTTGAGGCTAACACAAACAAAGCAAATGGAATGTTAGCCAACATTCGCAAACTATTTCCGTGTTAAACACACCTATTAGGTGTTATTAATAATTATAAACTGGGTGGTTCGAGCCCTGAATGCTGATTGGCTGACAGCCGCGGTATATCAGACCGTATGCCAGGGTATGACATTTGTTTTTACTGTTCTAATTACGTTGGTAACCCGTTTATAATAGCAATAATGCACCTCTGGATTTTGTAATATATGGCCAATATACCACGGCTAAGGGCTGGGTATATAGCACTCCGGGTTGCATTGTGCCTAAAGAACAGCTCTTAGCGGTGGTATATTGGCCATATACCACACCCCCTTGGGCCTTATTGCTTAATTATTAAGTCATCAGGCATATTAAGAACAAATTATAGAAATAGGTGGGGTTTATAACTTCCTAACTTGACCAGATAGTGACGACCATACTGTTAGGAATTAGAATAATAGAATGGACATGAACCTTCTTATGATGGGATAAAGGTCAGGGAGTTGGTCGACCATGGTGTGCAAGTGCTATGATAAGATGTTATGTACAATAATACATTTGAATGTATCATCATTCCATTATCATTCCATTCAAACAATGCAGTCAATCCACAGCCAATACGCTGGTTTAGGGAGTTTTCCCTTTCAGCCAATCTTTGAACTCCGTGAGATTCGCTCCAAAGGAAATCAGACTATTCAAAAGAGGCCCTGAAGCGAACTGAGACCATCTGGAGAGGTGGTCGGAGTTTGGTTTGCTTGTTATTATTCACTCACTACACATAAGACTACTGCAACACTGTTTCCCCTGCCAGTAACATAAGTACTCACATTGGTGCCGCAAAAGAGAGACGATGTGCAGGTTCGGGGGGAAAAAAACGTGTGTACTGTTTTGGGATATTGATTTGCTATTGTGAAAGATGCACAGAAATCCAAAATGTGTGGTTCAGATTATTTGTTTGCAATATGTGATCTGTAGGCTAAAATAGCTTCATAGCGTTTCAATAACATTATTGAATCTGCGGTTATTCTGATATTTTTTTGGATACCAATATTTACATGTAAATAGTATCTTATTACAATTGTCTAATTTAACTAAATGCAATCTATTAGCTTCCAAAATGTAAGTATGTGGACACCTGCTTGTCGAACATCTCATCCTGACTGCATAATGCTGTCACCACCATGCTTCACCGTAGGCATGGTGCCTGGTTTCCTCCAGACGTGACACTTGGCATTCAGGCCAACGAGTTCAATCTTGGTTTCATCAGACCTGAGAGTCTTTAGGTGCCTTTTGGCAAACTTCAAGCGGGCTGTCATGTAACTTCTAGTGAGGAGTGGCTTCCGTCTGGTCACTCTGCCATAAATGCCTGATTGGTGGAGTGGTGCAGAGATGGTTGTCCTTCTGGAAGTTTTTTTCATCTCCACAGAGCAACTCGAGTTCTGTCAGAGGGACCATCGGGTTCATGGTCACCTCCCTGACCAAGGCCCTTCTCCCCCGATTGCTCAGTTTGGCCGGGCTGCCAGCTCTAGGAAGAGCCTTGGGGATTCCAAACCGCTTACATTTTAGAATGATGGAGGCCACTGTGTTCTTGGGGACCTTCAATGTTTCAGACATTTTTTAGTACCCTTCCCCAGATCTATGCTTCGACAAAATTCTGTCTCAAGTTTCCCTGTAGAGCTCTAAATCAGATTTACCTAATTTCTATCAGCATGTTAAATGTGCAACAAGAGGGGGAAAAATTCTAGACCACCTTTACTTCACACCCAGAGACGTGCGCAAAGCTCTCCCTTGCCCTCCATATAGCAAATCTGACCATAACTCTATCCTCCTGATTCCTGCTTACAAGCGAAAATTAAAGCAGGAAGCACGGTCTATTAAAAAGTGACCAGATGAAGCAGATGCTAAACTTACAGGACTGTTTTGCTATCACAGACTGGAATATGTTCCGGGATTCTTCCGATGGCATTGAGGAGTACACCCCATCAGATACTGGCATTATCAATAAGTGCATCGAGGACGTCGTCCCCACAGTGACTGCACATACAGTTGAAGTCGTAAGTTTACATACACCTTAGCCAAATACATTTAACCTCAGATTTTCACAATTTCTGACATTTAATCGTAGTAAACATTACCTGTCTTAGTTCAGTTAGGATCACCACGTTATTTTAATAATGTAAAATGTAGGAATAAAAGTAGAGTGACTTATTTCAGCTTACATACACTCAATTAGTATTTTCTAGCGTTGCCTTAAACAATTTAAACTTGGGTCAAACGTTTCGGGTAGCCTTCCACAAGCTTCCCACAATAAGTTGGGTGAATTTTGGCCCATTCCTCCTGACAGAGCTGGTGTAACTGAGTCGGGTTTGTTGGCCTCCTTGCTCGCACACACTTTTTCAGATCCTCCCACAAATTTTCTATGGGATTGATGTCAGGGCTTTGTGATGGCCACTCCAATACCTTGACTTTGTTGTCCTTAAGCCAATTTGCCACAACTTTGGAAGTATGTTTGGGGTCATGGTCCATTTGGAAGACCCATTTGCGACCAAGCTTTAACTGATGTCTTGAGATGTTGCTTCAATATATCCACCAAATTTTCCTCCCTCATGAAGCCATCTATTTTGTGAGGTGTACCAGTCCCTCCTGCAGCAAAGCACCCCCACAACATGATGCTGTCACCCCCGTGCTTCATGGTTGGGATAGTGTTCTTTGGCTTGCAAGTCTCCAACCCTTTCCCTCCAAACATAACAATGGTCATTATGGCCAAACAGTGTTATTTTTATTTCATCAGACCAGAGTACATTTCTCCAAAAAGTATGATCTTTGTCCCCATGTGCAGTTGCAAACCGTAGTCTGGCTTTTTATGGCCGTTTTGGAGCAGAGGCTTCTTCCTTCCTGAGCGGCCTTTTAGGTTATGTCGATATAGGACTCGTTTTACTGTGGATATAGATACTTTTGTACCTGTTTCCTCCAGCATCTTCACAAGGTCTTTTGCTGTTGTTCTGGGATTCATATGCACTTTTCGCACCAAAGTACGTTCATCTCTAGGAGACAGAACGCGTCTCCTTCCTGAGCGGTATGACGGCTGTGTGGTCCCATGGTGTTTATACTTGCGTGCTATTGTTTGTACAGATGAAAATGGTACCTTCAGGCGTTTGGAAATTGCTCCCAAGGGTGAACCAGACTTATTGAGGTCTACATTTTTTTTTCTGAGGTCTTGGCTGATTTCTTTTGATTTTCCCATGATGTCAAGCAAAGAGGCACTGCCTTTGAATGTAGGCCTTGAAATACACCCACAGGTAAACCTCCAATTGACTCAAATTATGTCAATTACCCTATCAGAAGCTTCTAAAGCAGTGACATAATTTTCCAAGCTGTTTAAAGGCACAGTCAACTTAGTGCATGTAAACTTCTGGCCCACTGGAATTGTGATACAGTGAATTATAAGTGAAATAATCTGTCAACAATTGTTGGAAAAAATGAACAAAGTAGATGAACTAACTGACTTGCCAAAACTATAGTTTGTCAACAAGAAATGTGTGGAGTGGTTGAAAAACAAGTTTTAATGACTTCAACCTAAGTGTATGTAAACTTCTGACTTCAACTGTACATACCCCAACCAGAAGCCATGGATTACAGGCAACATTGGCATTGAGCTAAAGGGTAGAGCTGCCGCTTACAAGGAGCGGGACTCTAACCCAGAAGCTTATAAGAAATCTCGCTATGCCCTCCGATGAACCATCAAACAGGCAAAGCATCAATACAGGACTAAGATCGAATCGTACTACACCGGCTCCGAAGCTCGTCGGATGTGGCAGGGCTTGCAAACTATTACAGACCACTATGGGAAGCACAGCCGAGAGCTGCCCAGTGACACGAGCCTAACAGACGAGCTAAATAACTTCTATGCTCGCTTCAAAGCAAGTAACACTGAAACGTGCATGAGAGCATCAGCTGTTCCAGACGACTGCAGCCAATGTGAGTAAGACCTTTAAACAGGTCAACATTCACAAGGCTGCTGGGCCAGACGGATTACCAGGACGTGTACTCCGAGCACGTGCTGACCAACTGGCAAGAGTCGTCACTGACATTTTCAACCTCTCCCTGACTGAGTATGTAATACCAACATGTTTCAAGCAGACCACCATAGTCCCTGTGTCCAAGAACACTAAGGTAACCTGCCTAAATTATTACCGACCCGTAGCACTCAAGTCTGTAGCCATGAAATGCTTTGAAAGGCTGGTCATGGCTCACATCGATACCATTATCCCAGAAACCCTAGACCTACTCCAATTTGCATACCGCACCAACAGATCCACAGATGATGCAATCTCTATTGCACTCCACACTGCCCTTTCCCACCTGGACAAAAGGAACACTGATGTGAGAATGCTATTCATTGACTACAGCTCAGCATTCAACACCATACTGCCCCCAAAGCTCATCACTAAGCTAAGGACCCTGGGACTAAACACCTCCCTCTTCAACTGGATCCTGGGCTTCCATACGGCCCACCCCCAGGTGGTAAGGGTAGGTAGCGACACATCCGCCACGCTGATCCTCAACAGGAGGGCCCCTCAGGGGTGCGTGCTCAGTCCCCTCCTGTACTCCCTGTTCACTGTATGGCCAGGCACGTCTCCAACACCATTAAATTTGCCAATCAATGACGAGACTGCCTATAAGGAGGATGTCAGAGACCTGGCTGTGTGGTGCCAGGACAACAACCTCTCCCTCAACGTGATCAAGACAAAGGAGATGATTGTGGACTACAGGAAAAGGAGAGCCGAGCACGCCCTCATTCTCATTGACAGGGCTGTAGTGGAGCAGGTTGAGAGATTCAAGTTCCTTGGTGTCCACATCACCAACAAACTAACATGGTCGAAGCACACCAAGACGGTCATGAAGAGGGCATGACGAAGCCTATTCCCCCTCAGGAGACTGAAAATTTGGCATGGGTCCTCAGATCCTCAAAAGGTTCTACAGCTGCACCATCGAGAGCATTGGTACACTGACTGGTTGCATCACTGCCTTGTATGGTACATGCAACTGAAAAAAAAGGCCTGTCTGGAAATATATTTTGCAGGTCTCTTTTAAACCCAGATTCTGGTTAAGATTGTAAAGATTGTAAATTGACTTCAATCTTCCGCCCAAATGCAGGGTTCCAACGTTGGCGGTGTGAGGTTCAGTTGGAGGGGTGGCATTGGTACACTGATCTTGGATTATGTACCATATGTCAGCAGCAAATTCAAGGACTAGAGGTATTAGAGGTATTATACTAGAGGTATTTTTTGTGTAGTTGAAGGTGAGTATTATTGTGCATGCTGCCAATCAGTAAGTGAATATGCTCTCTGCCAAGAGGCCTGCTTGCCCTGTTTTGCAGGATGTCTGTGTAGGCAGGGCAAACCCGATTTTAGGATTTCTGGTATATCATCAAAATCAATGGCAGCACGTTTTTGGACTCATTCAGCAGTCTTTTTTTTAACCCGATTAAGTACAATAACATTGGAAATAAATGTTGAAAGTTATTTATATTCCCAAAACATAAATTGAATCTGGTTGTACATGCTGTCGAATTTAACATAACAAAAAAAACATGGGAAAAGGGAGATATTTTTTACCTCACCTGGTTAGAGGACAACTTGCAGAAGACAGTCAACTACATTTCAGTGTTGGATTTTGATACGGGGGTCGTCAAAAGAAAAACGCTACACTGTTGGGGGGGCCCAAATAAAATCACAGAATTTGGCCCGCAGGGTCACCTGTTGGGGAACCCTGCTATACATAGTTGGTTAGATGAGAATTAGTAGAAGGCTTCTATCTCTATATTTTGGAATGGCAGATGTTGATTTCAGGAGGCTGCCATCATGGAAATCAACGAATCATGACACCATAGGATATCAACAGCGACAACGGTTGGCTGCTATTTAAGTGATCGTTTGAAATCAGGTTGTACAGTCGTGGCCAAAAGTTTTGAGAGTGACAAATATTCATTTTCACAACGTCTGCTGCCTCAGTTTGTATGATGGTAATTTGCATATACTCCAGAATGTTATGAAGAGTGATCAGATGAATTGCAATTAATTGCAAAGTCCCTCCTTGCCATGCAAAGGAACTAAATCCCCCAAAATCATTTCCACTGCATTTCAGTCCTGCCACAAAAGGACAAGCTAACATCATGTCAGTGATTTTCTCGTTAACACAGGTGTGAGTATTGATGAGGACAAGGCTGGAGATCACACTGTCATGCTGATTGAGTTCGAATAACAGACTGGAAGCTTCAAAAGGAGGGTGGTGCTTGGAATCATTGTTCTTCCTCTGTCAATCATGGTTACCTGCAAGGAAACACGTGCTATCATCATTGCTTTGCACAAAAAGGGCTTCACAGGCAAGGATATTGCTGCCAGTAAGATTGCACCTAAATCAATCATTTATCGGATCGTCAAGAACTTCAAGGAGAGTGGTTTAATCGTTGTGAAGAAGGCTTCAGGGCGCCCAAGAAAGTCCAGCAAGTGCCAGAACCGTCTCCTAAAGTTGATTCATCTGCGGGATCGGGGCACCACCAGTACAGACAGAGCTTGCTCATGAATGGCATCTGCATGCACAGTGAGGCAAAGACTTTTGGAGGATGGCCTGGTGTCAAGAAGGGCAGCAAAGAATCCATGTCTCTCCAGGAAAAACATCAGGGACAGACTGATATTCTGCAAAAGGTAAGGGATTAGACTGCTGAGGACTGGGGTAAAGTCATTTTCTCTGATGAATCCCTTTTCTGATTATTTGGGGCCTCCGGAAAAAAGCTTGTCCGGAGAAGACAAGGTGAGCGCTACCATCAGTCCTGTCATGCCAACAGTAAAGCATCCTGAGACCATTCATGTGTGGGGTTGCTTCTCAGCCAAGGGAGTGGGCTCACTCACAATTTTGCCTATGAACACCAGCCATGAATAAAAAATGGTACCAACACATCCTCCGGGAGCAACTTCTCCCAACCATTCAGGAACAGTTTGATGACTAACAATGCCTTTTCCAGCATGATGAAGCACCTTGCCATAAGGCAAAAGTGATAACTAAGTGGCTCGGGGAACAAAACATCGATATTTTGGGTCCATGGCCAGGAAACCTCCAAGACCTTAATCCCATTGAGAACTTGTGGTCAATCCTCAAGAGGCGGGTGGACAAAAAAAAAAAACACAAATTCTGACAAACTCCAAGCAAGAATGAGCTGCCATCAGTCAGGATGTGGCCCAGAAGTTAATTGACAGCATGCCAGAGCGGATTGCAGAGGTCTTGAAAAAGAAGGGTCAACACTGCAAATATTGACTCTTTGCATCAACTTCATGTAATTGTCAATAAAAGCCTTTGACACTTATGAAATGCTTGTAATTATACTCCAGTATTCCATAGTAACATCTGACAAAAATATCTAAAGACACTGAAGCAGCAAACTTTGGAAATTAATATTTGTGTCATTCTCAAAACTTTTGCCCACGACTGTATGTGCTGTTGAAGCTAACAACTCAAAAAACACATGGAAACCATAAATATTGTTTCCATCACTCGTTAGAGGACAGCCTGGTATCCTAGGAATCAACTTTGAGGAGTTGGTGAGGTAACTTTGGTCAACTCTGAGTTCAGTCATGTGAATGTGGCTCACCTTTTTAAGTCAGGTCAATTTTTATGGCAACGAATCCTTCAGAGCTAACCTGCTCCGGGGAAGGCTAACTCCATTTATCCTGAATGACGTGTCTAATAGTGATGGGTCGTTCGCGAACGAGTCGGCTTGTAGGTGAACGTTGGGAGCCGGCTCGCATATCAGAAGAGCCAAATCTATTTATAATTTAAAAAAAAATTAAGATATGAATAATCAAAAGATTGAAATGAATAGAATTAACTAATTCAAAGAACGTAAAAAAAAGAAATAAAATAATATAGGCCTAAATGCTCAAGCACACACTTTCGTTCTGACTGTCTGCTCAGACTAACAGCCTCACCTGTTCCTATCAATCAGACACCCAGTGTCAACCAATGAACCAAAGATGCGTGAGGGAGGGCCGAGCCAACTCACTCACAGTCACACACTTAGCAGCCGAGGAGAGAGAGGAAGGACAGCTGTGAAAACAACAGCTGGAAAATGAGTCAGAAGCACAGTAGCATTTGAATGCATTTTAATAATGTAGACTGTTAGTGAACATTGTAGAATTTGCCAAAAATCTCATAAAGCCGGTTCTATACACAACCTACACCGGCATATGTGAACTGTGAGTTCAGCGACAGACACACCTCCGAGAACTTGGCAGAGGAACTGTTGAGAGTGGTCAGAGAATGGCAAGTAGATGGAAAAGTGGTATGTTGTGTTAGCGATAATGCAGCTAACATAACAAAAGCCCCCAAAAACTTCAAATGGACCCATCATCCATGTCTTGCCCACACAATCAACCTGCTCTGAAAGTGATGAAGCCCACTGTGGACAAAGTGAAAGCAGCTGTGGAATACTTCCACAGGAGCACAGTAGGTGCTAAAAAACTCAAGTCTACACAACACCAGAAGGGGATGCCTGAGCTGAGGCCTAAAACAAGACTGCACTATAAGGTGGAATTAAACATTTTATATGTTGAAGCGGTTTCTTGAGTCAAAGGATGCCATCATCTCTACCCTGGCCATTGTCAATGCACATGCTGATGTTCTGACCCAAGAGAAATGGGAGGTGGTGGAGGAGGTGTGCAGAGTCCTGGAACCCTTTGAGCAGGTCAGCGGAGAGAGGTACAGTAAGCAGTTATTACTACATCATTATTTAATCTAGTATTATATATGTAGATGAGAATGTAGTATCAGTAGACAACATGAACCTGAACTAATAAGTTGCGTTTCTTTCTTTTCAGCTCTGTGACAGCCTCAAAAATGCTACTCCTGTGTAAGGGTCTGCAGCGAATCACAGCCAGCCGCCAGAGAGAAGCAAATGTAAATGTTTTAAGTGGGATGCTGCAGTTTTGCACATTGTTATTTATTTTTCTTTGAAAATGGTGCAATATTCTATTATGCTGTTCAGATTGTATTCATTTTGATTTGTTACATTTATATGCATTTTGTTTATATACATTAAAGTTATACTTTAAATGCACATGTGTAATAGCATCCTCATTTTTTTACATTTATTTCCATTTGTAGGATGCTGCAGTTTTGCAAATTATTTATTTTTCTTTGATATGGTGCAATATTCTATTATGCTGTTCAGATTGTATTCGTTTTGTATGGTTAGATTTATATGCACTTTGTTTTATATACAATAAAAAGTTATACTTTAAATCCACATGTTTAATAGCATTTTTCATTACAAACCAATGCATTTTTAAATACATTGTGGTTAAGGTGGAGTATGATTTCATTTAATAGTTTGTTTTGAATTGTTGTAACATCAATCATAGTCAAACTATCGCTAACTGTTTGACTTGAAAAATTACAAAACATATTTTTGCCGTTTGGGAGCCAAAAGAGACGGCTCTTTTTGGTGAGCTGAACCGAACTCAATGAAAAGAGCGCGACCGGGAGGTCCGTGGGGCGACGCACAATTGGCCTAGCGTCGCCCGGGTTAGGGAGGGCTTGGTCGGTAGGGGTGTCCTTGTCTCATCGCGCACCAGCGACTCCTGTGGCGGGCTGGGCGCAGTGTACGCTAACCAAGGTGGCCAGGTGCACGGTGTTTCCTCCGGCGCATTGGTGTGGCTGGCTTCCGGGTTGGATGTGCGCTGTGTTAAGAAGCAGTGCGGCTTGCTTGGGTTGTGTATCGGAGGACGCATGACTTTCAACCTTCGTCTCTCCCGAGCCCGTACGGGAGTTGTAGCGATGAGACAAGATAGTAGCTACTACAACAATTGGATACCACGAAATTGGGGAGAAAAAGGGGTACAATTCAAAAAAAAGAAAGAAAAGAGCCGGAATGCCTATCACTTATTAGTGTCTGAGCTGCCAGTTGAGGACCAATAACATCAGATTAATTCCATTCATTTGAGGAAGACTGATAAATATTTTATTAATCAATGTTTTTTTTGTGTAAAAAAAAAAGTTCAATTTATAGTACCTATCACATCATGTAATGACAGAATGCAGTTCAAACTTCACACACAGTAGAATGTTTGTATGACAAATAACATGATTATCAGAATAATAATTGTATCGATAGAAGTGGGGGGGGAAATGTGCGCATGCATTGATAAGCACACCAAAGACGGCATTAACGATAAGTAATAAAATAAAGGTGGCACTTGTAAAGCATATTTCGCGCCGTAAACTTTTTTTCAAGTTTTGATTTCGGTAAAAATTAATATGTGGCACAGATTTACAAATGGATTAATGTTTCAGCATTGTCACAATGCAGAGTTCGACTAGCCATGTGCACAGGTCCGGCCCTCCCTTTCGGCAAGAATAGGTCACCTATGGCGGCACATGAATTTGAGGCTGCATTTTGACAATTGGCTGCCGCCCTCTAGCGCTCCTGATCCGCTACTGGTGGCACCCCAGCCATAGCTTTGCTACAGTTCCCGCCCCCACCCCATTCCCGCTTCTCCCGAAGTTCACTCCCACTGTCCTTGGTAGCTATGGTGATGTGTGTGTTTATATGGGGTTATCCAATTGTGAAACATTAATCAAAATGAATCTGCCAAATAAATTATTGTCTTTTTTTTTATTTTTACGTTTGTGAGTTACGACGATGATTAGTGATTAAGGCAGTAACGTAAAACAGCAACATTCAAACGAGGCTACAAATAAAACGTTATTTTTTTTATTTTTTATTAACAACAAATCAATACATAAAGCACATGAGGGAACACAAGCATACATAGACTACAAACAATAGACAATCGAGCTAGGGGGTACAATATCACATTACAATTACACAAGGACCTTAAGGGACATGCATATACTTACAATTCTAACAGCTTTTTTGTTAGTAGAGCATTTAACCGTCTTAAAATACAGTTCAATTTCTTTTTGTAGGGTACGAAAATGTGGTTTTCTGTTTGTAAATGTACATTTGTGTATATGAAATTTGGCCAAAAGAATAATGAAATTAATTACATAAAAATGTTTCTGCTTATTTCTATTGTATGTAAAGAATCCAAACAGTACATCTCTCCACAATAGTGTAAAATCTTCATAAATGTGTTCATTTTGTGTTCCGTTTTTGGGGCACTAAAATGAGGGCAATTGTACGGACCATGGCGATGTACGAGTTTAACCTAGCCTGTTAACGTTAGTTAGCTACTACTAGTGGATATAATTTTAGCTAAAAGTCATCTATAGAGATTTGAAACAATTTGCTACCATGTCTAAGAGACTAAAACTATCAGGAACTATCAGGAAGCGAATATTTAAAAAAACAAAAAAACAATGAGAAAGTAGTCACAATCTTTAAACCAAAGAAATTCGGGGTGAAATGTATAAGTGTGCAGCAATGTCCATCAGCCGGTGTGGAGAATGACAAGCCTACGTTGGCAGGCCATTCATTCGCCGAGAACGACGAGCCCCTGTTCGCTGATTCTAGCAGCGAAGAGGGCAAACCGGAGGAGTCAGAGCCATGCACTTCCACCGATGATGACAGCTCTCTGGCCTGACAAGAACAGGTGGTCACACCAGGCCTAGCAACACCTCCAAACAATGCCAGCGAAGACCCTACTATCTTGAACCCAGACTCAGATTCGTCGTTGCCCGTCCCGGATGACAGTCGTGGTGCTGCTGCTAAATCCGACTCCCAGACAAAAAACATAAAAGATCCCGGTGAGTGGCCAAAATATATGAATGGATCTTCACGGGATATGTTAGTGCAGGCTGGGCCACATCAGGATAAGGAGGGGAATTTCACAAGAGATGAGGGGCAACGAAAGTTTTCGGTGGCCCACTACAATAGGAGGATGGCGAACGGGGAGAGAGTGGAGAGACCAAGGCTTGTCTATTCCAAGCAAAAACGATGCAGCCTTCTGTTTCTGCTGCAAACTTTTTTCACAGTGTAAATCTGCGCTGGTCAGGGATGGAACCAGGGACTGGAAGAATCAGTGTCACCTCCTCAGCTCGCATGAGAAGTCACATGACCACCTAGATAGTTTCCAGAGGTGGAAGGAGCTGGAGATCTGTCTGGTGTTTTAGCAAACTCAGATGATTTGATTTCAGGACCATGGACAGCTACCGAGAGAAAACATCGCTGACGCAGCACCACAGCAGGGTTGGGTGCTAAGTTCTGACGTCCCTTGGAAAACATTGTTGTGTTCATTTGTATTGACGAAACCACATACGTTCCCTGCCTGTCTCAAATGGCGTGTTCCGTATACCTCTGGGAATTAGAGACAAAATATCCAAAGGAATGTGTTATTAAAACGGACTTTAAAAACGTGGGTCTGCTGCAGGTATCACTTGTTCTCTGCTTTACCTTATGTCAAAATAAGTCCTGCACATGTGGCATATGTACAGAAGCAAGTGATAACTTTTATTTTGACGAATTTGGAAAGTCTGTTTAATAATATGTTCCTTTTGATATTTTGTTACAAATTCCCGAGCGGTATAAGAAACAAACTCCCTAACAATCGGCAGAGTAATATCTCCGACACTGAATAGTGTCGGCAGTCAGTCTCTTTTGTTTTCACACAACAGTTTAATAATGGAACATTAGTCACTTTAAAAATGTTTACATACTGCTTTAATAATCTCATATGTATATACTGTATTCTATTCCACTGTACTTAGTCAATGCCACTCCGACATTGCTCGTCCTAATGTTTATACATTAATTCCATTATTTTACTTTTAGATTTGTGTATTGTTGTGAATTGTTAGATGGTACTGCACCCTTGGAGCTAGGAACACAAACATTTCGCTACACCCGTAAAAACATCTGCAAAATATGTGTATGTGACCAATACAATTTGATTTGAACAGACCTTGAGGTCGTCAGACACGTAGCCATGTTAAAATACTCCAAACCAGAAGGTGTCAGTAGCGTTGTACGGCAATGCATGTCTGTGTGTTGTTTAGTTCATGGTCTAGATTCCAATGTTAGCTAGCTCCGCTGTTGTTGTTATTTTGTAGAAAGCCGTTGTTGATACTATCCAGATGGCCACAGCTAGATAACTACATAGCAAGATGACGAAGAAGCACTTTAATTCGATCTCCATAATTTCACTACCAGCCCATCGCTAGCTAGCTAACATTAGCATATTCGCTAGCTAGCACAACATAGCTAGTTGGCTAAGGACAATGCTCCCGAGTGGCGCAGGCACTCGTCTCAGTGCTAGAGGCGTCACTACGTTCGAATCCAGGCTGTATCACAACTAGCCGTGATTGGAAGTTCCAAAAGGGCGGCGCACAATTGGCCTAGCGTCGCCCGGTTTTGGCCGGTGTAGGGCGTCATTGTAAATAAGAATTTGTTGTTAACTGACTTGCCTAATTAAATAAAGGTACAATTTAAAAGATGCACCAACTCGGCAGCTGTTTCATGGAAAGCAATCCATTGTGATTTAATTATGTCATTACTAGCTACAGTGGTTAGCTTCCTTGGAAGTATTTAGTGTGCATTGCGTCTGTGCACTTAGCTACTTACTATCCCATATTGCATATGAAGTGTGACTGGCTCATGACATTTAACCATGTATGTATGGAGAATGTCATTTTTTCAATTTTGTTGTCACTCCTGTTGGCTCCCCACGTGGGGGTTCATGCTCTCTGGTTGGCTCAAAGTCAAGTCATTGTCCACTGACGAGCATTGAGATTCTGACAAGTAGATAAGACAGGATCGTCGCTATGGTGTCTACACGTAGCAGGTACAGCATTTGTTCTAGCAATGACAAAACGGCCTCACACTGTGATAAGTATCAAGCAGCAGTCTATCGTTAGTGAGATTATCAGTGTGTTTCATGCTGAAATTCAAATGTACTTGTATTCAACATTCGTGAAACACAGTGCACGTGAAGCTAGCTGGAAGGTTTTCGGCAAAGGATGTCTGTGCGCTGATAATGTCCAAGAGGGATAGCATCTGTGCATCGCGACTAGGTGGTATCCCAAATCTTTCACTTTTATACCTTCCTGATTTCATACCCGGATATGCGGTATTATCTCGGTATACTTTATACAATGTGAAATCGCCACAGTAAGTTCTCAGATCTTCACAATATATTGGGTTTAGGGGTCGATTTGGGGACCAGTGTTTCCGCTGCAGTCATTTAGCCTTGCAACAATTATTGCCGCCAGGCCCTAAAAACATGGACCCTGGAATAATATTTCTGCCGAAACGCACTTTGAAGATGCTATAACAGTTCACATTTACTAATGAATAGAATAATCCGACAACCCCATAGTAGAGTAGTTTATCTATTTACCTATCCGGCTTGTGTGTTGGTTATGAGAAATATTCATGTTGCAGAAACATCCAAGCAGTCAATGCACAACAATTCTTAATGCAATCTCGAGAAAACAGCAGTTTTTTAATAGCCTTTGTTAAAAAGATGGGGATCTGCACCATTTTAAAGTGTTTAACAGTGTCATGGTTAAGGAGAGTGGGGCTAAATGTAAACACAGTACCTTGGGGTAAAACGCCACCCTACCTACAAAATATTTCTGGGGGACTTAAAAAATGGTGAGACTGATTACATTTTAGTTGAGCAAGAGTAGTGGCAACCAGGGAAAGTGTTTGGAAGAATTGTGGTTTCTGTGAGAAACCATGGTCCGTTTACATGTTACCCTGGCTGGCGGCATACTACCAAGTTACCCTAACAGGTAGGCCAAATTTATATTCACTGTGTTTATGAAAGTTTTTTGGGACATAAAATATATCAATAGGATGCTAACAAGTTAAAATATCACTTTTAGCTAATGATTGGCCCAATAGGGTAAATGCAGATGAGCAACCCCATGCACTATTCTGCTGCATCATCAGTTGGGCTACAGGTGATAATGCATCTTGCTAATAGCATACCTGATAATATGGACCATGCATAGGCTATATGCATTGTCCAAAATGTTAAAATATGTATGTTATTGGGCTCATTTCAGTTGGTGGAAATGACATTTTAGAATTGTATTTCCATTCATTTTGGAGTAGAATATCATTTTTAAAATGTCAGCAGAACTGAGCTTCTCAAATATAAATTCTCACCTTGGACTCCCCTTCACCCCCTGAAATCAATTATGTTTGCCTGTAGGTCAGTCTGTGCTGTCAGAGACAGGCCAAGAGAAATGGGGACAGTGTGACCAGAGCTGCAGATGTCATCAGACAACTCCACACCAGGGCAATGACAAGAGAAACAACATGCTTTCACCTTTTTCAATAAACTTAACTGGACTTTTCATCCTGATCTTTGACATATTTTTTTTGAATAACTGTTGTGCATTTTATGTATTTTGGGAGGGAATTGCTCAGCCAAGGAATCAGGTGGAGGAATGGGAGATGCAGGCATGAGAAGTTAACATTTCTCTTATATACCATTGTTATTCCTTTGTTAGTTTGAAGTCTGATTTATGTTATTTTTAAAGTAAAAAATGTCGGCTTTTCATGGTCCGTTTTCAATAATGGCTGCTGTGACTACTGCTAGTTAACATGAGGACGAAAACGTCAGTTTTCTGGGGAAGTTAGTAGGGATGCACCGATATGACATTTTTGGCCGATATCTGATATTTTCCTTTCCAGAAGGAATCCGATACCGAAATTTGACATTTTAGCTATCTTTTAAGCTTTCTAGTATAGTTAACACACACACATGGACGCAGCATTCTAAGGCACTGCATCTCAATGCATGAGGTGTCACTACAGTCCCTGGTTCGAATCCAGGCTGTATCACATCCTGCTGTGATTGGGAGTCCCATAGGGCGTCATTGTAAATAAGAATTTGTTCTTAACTGACTTGCCTAGTTTAAAGAAAGGCCACACACCACACTGACCAAAAAGTTATTTTGTTGGCATTTACGTATGTCCCCATTACCAGTAAAACATAATCAAAACATATTTATTTCACTTGCTGTGCTGTTTCGTTGTTCAGTTGTTTCATTCTCAACCAGGATTTCATCATACATGTCAAGCAGTGAAGTTTCAGCTCTGTCTGTCTGTGGTCGCTTCCTCGGTGCGCACTGTCACTGTTGGGCCGATGCAGGTGTTTTTTTTTTTATAGCTAATATCGTCTGTTTCGATATGCATCCCTAGAAACAAGCAATATTTCAATCTTCTTGACGGAGCAGTGTAGATAAAGGTACAATTTGGAGGACAGTGGCATATAGCATCCCTGCATTGAGGTATGTTTTCCGACCCATGTGTCGCACCGGCTCCACAGTGTCATATTGTAACCATGATTGCGTTCAGACGAAAGTGTCAACAATCGCAAAGGTAGGGTCGGTATCTTCTGGCAAACCTGACATGATGGATAGTTGTTTTCTGGAAAAAGTTGGTATTGGGTTATTTCATCCAGCTTGGTTGATTTTTGTATTTTATTATTGTTTTAATTGTAACGTAAAGTGTTCTTCCTGTTGTGAGACAATGTTTGTACTAAGGGCACCATTGGGAATGCGACCCTGGTCTCAATTGGGCTATCCTGAATAAATGCAAGTTTTAAAGTGTTTAGTGTGAAATCTAAATAATTTTGTACAAACATACAGCTAAACTGATGAGAAAAAGACTAGCAAATGTAGCTAGATTAAACAACATTAAAACACTCAACTGATCCCAACAAAGACAGGACTTCAGTTGGGACTAGTTTGTGGACCAGCGGATGACTTGCTGTCCACTTTATGTAACAGTGGTCTAGCGTTGCGGAGTGATCTTCTGAGTGTCTTGACAAGAGAAAGCAGGGAGGACAGCTGACATCGAAAAGGAAAGCAGATCCACATCAAAAAAAATATAGTCAAATATTTAAAACCCCATGCAGATTCCCGAATCAACATAAATCGAGCAATCATAACCTGCAAGAAGCATGGAGAGGAAAAGGTGGGGTTGTACGACTTGCTCGAATGAGTTGTAAGAAGGACAAGTAGCTAAGTAAAAGACGGTAGCTAGCTAATGTTAGCTGGTCTGCAGTAGGGAAAGCATGTCTCTAGCTAGCTAACATTGTTTCTCGATGGAGTAGCCGAGACGTTAGCTAGCCACTAAAGTAAAACATCACCCACTTAGGTAACTGTGTACCAAAATTGCAAATGATCAGTGTCTACAGATTACGTCAAATTTGATAAGTAACCATTAGATAGCGAACGATAAGTCATTGATTGCTAACGTTAGCTTGCTAGCAAACGTCAGCTCCCCGCACATTTGACAACAAATTAGCAAGTAACGTTAGCATCAATAGCCTTCTGTTACAAGTCTTTGTTTAGATTTGTGTAAATTGATTCCGATTATGTGGACGTTGTACTACATTATTGTGGGTGCAGTGCTGTGGGTTACCCACGGCAGTAGCTAGCTAACTTTCATTGTTTACTACTACGCAGGGGTGAAAGTAAGGCGGTCAGGTGCGGCGTCCCGGCAAAAACAATAGTACGCCGTACCGGTAAAACGTGAGCCTATCAAAAGTAATATATGCCCAAACAACTATAGGCTATTACACAATTATTTAACAATTCTGCATGTCAGCCCCATGAGCATTTTCGAATTGACTGGAAACTGGGTGTTATACTGTCCATATTGCGTTGTGGTTTGAGGAGAACGCTTATATTCAGTCAAGGCCGTGATGAGTGGCGGACAAGGCTGAGATTAGTGGCCGAGACCGAGGCGTGCGAGGAAAACAGTGAATGCGTCAATTCAGACTACAAGTGTAAGCCTAATGACAATCGCAGAATGGCATTACAATACACGTAGGTGTTTTGTAACAGATGTCTCTTCCGCTGGTGCACAGTTGGTTTGGATGCTGAAATTATTTTGTGAGCGGACTAACGTACGCGGGTAGCCTACAGGAGCGCATTTGTTAAGTGATTGTTTGGCAATCAGATGAAAACATCTGGCTGGTTATGTTTATGCCACATTAAAAGGCATAGGTGGCGTGACCATAATGTTAGTTGAAGCTAAGCCTTCCCTAAAGCGAATTGAATTAAATTGGCAAAATTATATAGCCTAATTAGCTTCTATCTATACCGAAATAAATCAAATCATTCAAAATAGGCTACTACACCAGAAAGCATGATTTGGCCACAGAGGATCATTAGCGTCTTTGAAAAAACGCTGTGGATTGTTTTAAATTGCATAGCCTTTTGTCGGATAGATGATTGTTGAGTTGCTACTGTCAGTGAAAAGCGGAGACCTAGCCAGGCATATCGCAATATTAAAAATCACAATCGCGGAAAACCGTTTAGAAAGCAAATGGATATTGCTGTAAAGAGATGCCAATGAAAGACCCCAATCTGTCTTTTAGGTGTCAAAATTCTTAAAACTTAATTGAGCGAACAGTAGCCTATTTTATTGGCACCAGGAGAGAACATCGGCCATATCCCTGGTGAGTGCGTATTCACTGTCTTTGTCATTGGGTTTCTTTTAGATAGTAATTTCCCCCTCCAGGTTAGATGGATGTTGAATTGTATTTCGTAGGCCAATTATATGAGTCAGACATAGATTTTATTGATATTTTTGGCAGAGTAGGCTACCCTGCACATTTTTGTAGCATTAAAGAAAAATGTGCAGGCACTTCGTGTCCCATACCAGTAAGAAATTAAATCTACTTTCACCCCTGCTACTATGGTTGTTTTGCAGGCTGAGGTTTGTGAATTAGGCCCATTTGTAGTATTGTCAGTGCAACACCACTGACCTCCAGAATATGTTTGTGTCTCTTGTACCTGCAGGTTTGTGCCTCAATTCATTGCCTATGTTTTTTTTCTTCTCCTGATGGCCTGTTTTCCTGCCCCTTTAGTGACCCTGGAAAGAGATTCCTCAGCAAGCCCCAGCTAGCTCGTTACCTGGGCAACACCATGGAGGTGCACGCCATTGACCCTCGTGCAGGAAGGATGCTAACGAACAAACTGCACAGGAACAGGCACAAGCATCGCTATGACAACAACAATCATCAGATCAAGGTGAGGGAGTTTGAGTCCAGGATCATGTGTAATCTGTTTGAACATTGAACTATGATCCCTGACCTGTTTCTGTCTGTGTTGAAGGTTAAGCCGGACCTGAACACGACCCTACCAGTCCGACAGACAGCATCCATCTTTAAACAGCCGGTCACCAAGGTGACCAATCACCCTAGCAACAAAGTGAAGACTGACCCCCACAAGGCTGTCGACCAACCAAGACAGGTGAGTCCAACGATGCTCTGCGCTTATTGTTTGTCTTTTATTGATACCGTAATGTTATTTATTTCATTGCTGCCATATGGTTGGTAGATGAGGTCATCTGCTCTGGCCTAGTCTTTGAAAACGTATTATTGCAAATTGGCATGAGTCACTCGCTTTATCAAGCTGACTTGAAATGTCCAATGCAGCTGTTTTTATCTCAATATCAAATCATTTCTGGGTAACAATTAACTACCTTACTGTGATTGTTTTCAATTCAAATAGTCAAAAGAAACAGAGTAATTTCTCAAATAATTTTGCTAGGAGTGGTCTGAGTGAGAGGCCTCATTGGACGAGCATAATGGGAGGGCTATGTAACCTGAACTAGCTGTTAGAGGTTTTCCATAAATTATGAAGCACATCATTATGTGATTATGTGATGTGTTTTAAAGTGAAATGGCGAGCTGTTTACCCACTGTTTGTCCTCAGCTGTTTTGGGAGAGGAAGCTGAGTGGTCTGAGTGCGTTTGACATTGCAGAGGAGCTGGTCAAGACCATGGACCTTCCCAAGGGCCTACAGGGTAAGTACACACAGCAGAGAGTACTTGAGACTCATATACACATAAAACCAATGTTTTGGGATATCTGACTCTGTGAATCTCCCCCCAGGTGTTGGGCCTGTGTGTTCAGACAAGACCCTGCTCTCTGCCATTGCCAGCGCCCTGCACACCAGCCCCACACCTGTCACTGGTCAGCTGACCGCAGCCGTGGAGAAGAACCCTGGGGTGTGGCTCAACACCACCCAGCCACTCTGCAAGGCCTTCATGGTTACCGATGACGACATCAGGTAAAGTACACACACAACTCAGTGGTCTGGCTCAACAACACCCAGCTACTGTTGGGCCTTGTTGTTAAAGGGATAGTTCACCCAAATCACAAAATGACACATTGGTTTCCTTACCCGGTAAGTAATCAATGGACAAGGTATGACAGCAATTCATGCTTTAGTTTAGTTTGCTGGCACTGTTTCCACATGCTAACGTTTTAGCATTAGTGACACAAATCCCAGTCATGGGACCGATATTAGCATTTTTTTACGCATCATGTCCAAATCATCCGAAATAATCTCAAATTGATTGTGAAGCTCAACATTGTCGCTTATAGATGATTTTAAAATGTGTGAAAAATGTGCCACATATAAAATCATCAATAAGTGACCATGTTGAGCTTCACAATACATTTTAGATGATTTTGGATGATTTGGACATAGTGCCCAAAAAATGCTAATATCGGTCCCGTGATTGGGATTTGTGCCACTACTGCTAAAACGTTAACATGTGGAAACCGTTCCAGGCAAACTAAACCAAAGCATTGGATTGCTGTCATACCTTCTCCATAGACTGCTTACAGGGTTAGGAAACCAATATGCCATTTTGTAATTTGGATAAGTATTCCTTTAAGCCTGCCACGAGGACTGTCATCCATCCATTGCTCCCTAACCCCTCTCCTCTCTCTCCCTCTGGTGTATGTAGGAAGCAAGAGGACCTGGTCCACAGTGTGAGGAGGAGGCTGGAGGAAGCTCTGATGGCGGACATGTTGGCTCACATAGAGGCCTCCACCAACGAGGCAGACACAGACGCTCTGAAGGAGGAGCAAGCCGAGCAGGATGACAAGGAGGACGTATAGCAGAGGTAGAAATTAAATAGCTAGTTACTTTGCCTTTAAGAAATGGCCTAGGTGTGGGTTTGTTAGTAATACTTTGTAACGAGATAACCAGGGTAGCTAAAGTCCAAAATTGAAACATTTACATAATTCTGTGATTACCGGTAGTACCACAGACAAAAAAAAACTATTGATTTACTTGCGATCATTTTTCTCTCTCCTACAGGGTTGGTGATTGCGACAGAGAGCTGCCTGGAGCACAGTATTCTACCCATACACACACCAATTCACATACAGGACATTCACCAGGTTCTGACTAGCATCTGTCAACATGAAGGACCCTCTCTCGTCTACGTCTCTCTGAATTGTTGTTGACCGTCTTCAAGACAATCTAAATATATTTTTGACCAATTTAAATGTAATTTTGAATATTTTTTTAAAGCTCTTAGACGAGGCTTTGACGTTCAGAGTTCAATTCACTCATTTTTACCCTCACTAATTGTATGGAATGTGGAGAAGTATGTATGGTGCTTTAGGCAATATAGTCTTGCCCTCTTGTGAAGACAAGTTTAAGGTTAAAACAGTGTGTGTGTGTGTGCGCGAGAGAGAAGTGTGTTTTTGGGAGGGGGAGAGAGTGATTGTGGGGCACCACTCGGCCCATTCCAACTTTCCATCTGGTACCACTCAGTATCCTTTGCCCAAGTGGAGAATTAGTGAGTGGTTAGAGGGGTGCATATTGGGCAAGGGACCACATGCTGTAAGATGACAGTTGGAGGCTCAAAATGGACTTTGCAAAAGACTACCTGTTTCAGAAGTCAGTCATAGATAAGCATGCATCATGATCTATTATGGGCTCTTGTTATCTCTAACTAATAATTGGATTCTGTGTTCTCCAAACTGTCTTCTGGACGGTCATGAAGAGTGGTGCTCTGCACAGAGGTTGAACAGGCTCTCATGTCTCAAACTCTCCCATAAGTTCAAAATGGTGCTAATTTAGTCTGTTCTCATCTTTCTAGATGTATTTGCTTTCATGTTACATTGATGATCTGTCAATCGGTGCGACGGCTGACGTAGACGGCTACTCTGAAATAGTTGCCTATTTGGGATTTTGTATTTTTTGTTGTTGAAATCGTTGCTGTGTGGCAAGTCACAATTATGCCATAGTTATTTAACATTGGTTGTTTTTAGTAGGTTTTAAATGCTGACATTTTTCCCTAAACTTGTTCTTGATTTGAGTTCTGAATGGGAAGCTCATTCACTGTCAGAATGATCCCTCCATGAAATGTTATTGTTCAGATTATGCTTTATAGTTAAAAAAAAACAACCTTTGTTTCCATAGAGGGATTTGTTACCATTTTCTCTTGAAATTTGAGGTCAAACATCAAGCAATTAATTCTGGATGGTTCTTTTTTTTTTCATATAACTAAAATAAATGCTAACTCTTTTGTAATTTGTGTATTGTGTTATTTTAGACCAGGGGTATTCAACTCTTACCTTATGAGTTCCAAGCCTGCTGGATTGCTGTTCTACCTGATTATTAATTGCACCCACCTAATGTCCCAGGTCTAAATCAGTCTGTTATTAGGGGGGGAACAATGAAAAATGCAGTGGGACTGGCTTTGAGGTCCAGAATTGAGTTTGAAGGTTTTAGACACTTGGCTTGTGAGAGCAGTGGACGACCTGGAGAAGATTCATCACTAGACTTGTCTGGTTTTGTAGGCCACCTAGCCAGTCTTGGAAGTCAGGGATGGGCAACTGGTGGTCCCCCTTTTTTAGGCCTGTGGATCAATTTCCACAAACAAAACAAAAACATTTTTATTTAGGAACTCTGTAGGGGTCTCAATTTACTGTTGAAAGTTAGAATAGTAGAATACACAAGGTGAAATTTGGTTGTGGATCAGCAGTTTTTCCTCTTAAGTTGGTCACTGACAGTCAATCAGATAACATTTTTTAGATTGGTAAATTAGTCTAGCCAGCTATGTGAACTTGCATCAATCATGGTTAGTCACTCATTAAAAACTTCAAACATTTATCTCTGCCCCATGGCAAAATTAGTAGAATTAAATGATACTGAACAAAAATATAAATGCAATAATTCTGTAGATTTTACTGAGTTATAGTTCATATAAGAAAATCGGTCAATGGAAATGCATGTATTAGGCCCCTAACCTATGGATTTCACTTGACTGGACAGGGGAGCAGCCTTGGAGGGCATAGGCCCACCCACTTGGCAGCCAGGTCCGGCAACTGGGGAGCCAGGCCCAGGCAATCCGAATGAGTTTTTCCCCACAATAGGGCTACTCCTCAGTAGCTCACTCCCCTTAGTTCAAATTAACAGACTAATTTATTCAACATGAATAACGAGGCGATTTTGAAATAAAGTGCTTGTGTTTCCCAATAGCCTGCTGGAATAGGCTACTGAGGATGGGGTTATAATTTCAATCACTGAATTAAATATATATAATATGTCTATGAACTGAATATGCTTGTCAACGACAGCTAGTGAAGCTGGTTGAGAGAATGCACTAATCCATCACATTTTCTCACAGTAAAGTGTAACCTGTGTGTTTGCTTGTTTACGTCTGTCTCCTACCCTGTTCCCTTTAACTCTGCTCCTGTTCTCCAGGACCTAGGGGTTCTGTCCAACACCCAGACGTGGATCCACCTCATGTCCTCCATTACCAACCACCCTCCAACTTTTCATTACATCATCTACAGCTACTGTTATTGTCATGTTGTCATTATCTGCTAAAAAAGTGTTCTTGCTCTATCATACTGGGCACTTAAATATGTGAGATACAGAGATTAACGCAAAACTCTAGCACTGCAAACACTCAGAAGAAAAAGGGCAAGTCCTCCTTCTGAGATTGGCTGCCTGTTGAGAACAAGTGACAAACAGAACCTCCCACCCACACAGCAACCACCTCCATATTACACACCAGAACTCAGTATTTCAGTCTATGATTGCCATGTGAGTGTACAAAAAAATCTGTGAAAATAAATGAATGACACAGCTCTATCAAAACAATATCAACATTTATATATTAAAATCTTAAATATTGCCAGGTTGGTTTTCACAGCTGTTTCACAATGTGTTAATTATTCTAAATTGTAAGGTATCCTTTGATGGTATATATTAATTCCACATTATTCATTGTTCATTGTTGTATCCTAGGACCTTTTTTATTTTTGAAAAAAAAAAATGTGCATCTATTTTAGAATAAGGCTGTTAAGTAACAAAATGTGGGAAAAAAATCAAGGGGTCTGAATACTTGCACCCGAATGCACTGTATATGCATGTTTACAGTGAGCAAAAATACTATGTCCAAAGATAGACTGAAAGAGCTGCTCTAGACTGAAAATCTGGACCCCTACAAATCAGCCGGGCTAG
Source organism: Oncorhynchus mykiss (assembly GCF_013265735.2). Taxonomy (NCBI): domain Eukaryota; kingdom Metazoa; phylum Chordata; class Actinopteri; order Salmoniformes; family Salmonidae; genus Oncorhynchus; species Oncorhynchus mykiss. The sequence continues at coordinate 7,394,319 of NC_048592.1, forward strand.
ACAATCTGGACCCTCTCTTTCTAAAATGATCTGCCGAAATTGTTGCAACCCCTATTACTAGCCTGTTCAACCTCTCTTTCGTATCGTCTGAGATTCCCAAAGACTGGAAAGCTTCCGCGGTCATCCCCCTCTTCAAAGGGGGTGACACTAGACCCAAACTGCTACAGACCTATATCTATCCTACCCTGTCTTTCTAAGGTCTTCGAAAGCCAAGTTAACAAACAGATTACTGACCATTTCGAATCCCACCATGCCTTCTCCGCTATGCAATCTGGTTTCAGAGCTGGTCATGGGTGCACCTCAGCCACGCTCAAGGTTCTAAACGACATCATAACCGCCATCGATAAGAGACATTACTGTGCAGCCGTATTCATCGACCTGGCCAAGGCTTTCGACTCTGTCAATCACATCATTCTTATTGGCAGACTCGACAGCCTTGGTTTCTCAAATGATTGCCTCGCCTGGTTTACCAACTATTTCTCTGATAGAGTTCAGTGTGTCAAATCGGAGGGCCTGTTGTCCGGAGCTCTGACAGGGTTCAATTCTCGGGCCGACTCTCTTTTCTGTATACATCAATGATGTTGCTCTTGCAACATTCTCTGATCCACCTCTACGCATACGACACCATTCTGTATACTTCTGGCCCCTCCTTGGACACTGCGTTAACTAACCTCCAGACGAGCTTCAATGCCATACAACTCTCCTTCCGTGGCCTCCAACTGCTCTTAAACACAAGTAAAACTAAATGCATGCTATTCAATCGATCACTGCCCGCACCTGCTCGCCCGTCCAGCATCACTACTCTGGACGGCTCTGACTTAGAATACGTGGACAACTACAAATACCTGGGTGTCTGGTTAGACTGTAAACTCTCCTTCCAGGCTCACATTAAGCATCTCCAATCCAAAATTAAATCTAGAATCGGCTTCCTATATCGCAACAAAGCATCCTTCACTCATGCTGCCAAACATACCCTCGTAAAACATGACAGCCAGACAAGCCACTGTATGTATTATTGACCGCTCCTCGACTTCGGTGATGTCATCTATAAAATAGCCTCCAACACTCTACTCAACAAACTGGATGCAGTCTATCACAGTGCCATCCGTTTTGTCACCAAAGCCCCATACACTACCCACCATTGCGACCTGTACGCTCGTTTGGCCCTCGCTTCATACTCGTCGCCAAACCCACTGGTTACAGGTTATCTACAAGTCTCTGCTAGGTAAAGCCCCACCTTATCTCAGCTCACTGGTCACCATAGCAGCACCCACTCGTAGCACACCCTCCAGTAGGTATATCTCACTGGTCACCCCCAAAGCCAATTCCTCCTTTGGTAGTCTTTCCTTCCAGTTCTCTGCTGCCCATGACTGGAACGAATTGCAACATCTCTGAAGCTGGAGACTCACATCTCCCTCACTAGCTTTAAGCACCTGCTGTCAGAGCAGCTTACAGATCACTGCACATGTACATAGCCCATCTGTAAACAGCCCATCTATCTACCTACCTCATCCCCATATTGGTATTTATTTATTTATTTGGCTCTTTTGCACCCCAGTATGTCTACCTGCACACTTCATCTTCTGCCGATCTACCATTCCAGTGTTTAATTGCTATATTGTAATTACTTCGCCACCATGGCCTATTTATTGCCTTAACTTACCTCATTTGCACTCACTGTATATAGACTTTTTGTTTTATTTTGTTCTACTGTATTATTGACTGTATGTTTTGTTTATTCCATGTGTAACTCTGTGTTGTTATATGTGTCAAATTGCTACGCTTTATCTTGGCCAGGTCGCAGTTGCAAATGAGAACTTGTTCTCAACTAGCCTACCTGGTTAAATAAAGGTGAAAAAAAACAACAACAAAAAACAATAGATAATGATATATATTCAACCACAAGGGTGTACTAATGAGCTATGTGAGATAGAAAAAAGTTAATCATAATAGAGGATTACTGAAATGATATTATTTCAGTGTAGATAAGGGAAGGGCAGATTAAAATAAAAACATGACAGCCAGACAAGCCACTGTATGAATCAAACGGACTTGCATATGAATGGAGGGGAAATTAGTTGACTTTGATGTGTAGGGTAAGTAACATTAATGTGTCATGCAGATTACAGTTTTTTTTGTGCTATTCATGTTTTAATGTTAACAAGGTACCCAAAAATGGTTTGAAGTAAGGTTTTCATTTTATTAGCTAAATGAAACTTGTTTAAACAGCGAAATTGTAGTGGAAATCAGCCTTGTTTGAATAGCAGGGATGAAAAGAATGTAATTGTAATGATCTCCAAAATTCTAATCATTAGGTCATCACACCGCTGACATTACCATGGACGCTAATAGTATATTGAATCCCATTGAGACGAAGGGCGGGACACTTTTTGGCTGGGGGACATTATTTGGCATGACAGGCCCCCAAACGGCTAGGGCCGGCTCTAACTGCATGTGTGGGCATGGAATTGGGTAGGCTGTGGTCCCTCATGGTGAGCTATGATTTTTCGTGGCTCCACCCCTATCAAAGTTGCCCATCCCTGCTCTAGGTCAATGTGAGAATCAGAAATGGATAGCAATCAATAATGGATAATAATTTCTTATTCCAGATTACATGTCTGGCATCTATTATTCAGTTACTGTCCCATTTGGTCAATGCCAAGGGGGATGACAGGCACCCACACAATAAGTGACAGGGACATTGTTCCGTTCTAGACCTTTAGGCATAGTTGGTGATATTTAACTGTTTGCTACCCTTGAATTTTTTTTTTGAGTTCTAGGTTTTGATTGGTCATTTAGAATGTCCCCAATCTCCCAATAATCCAACCAACCGTGTGATACCACACCACCATAGCATCCAAAACTGCCAATTTCCCACCACTTTTCAAAAGATTTGACATGGAACCATCAAATTACTAATTTGCTTGATCAATTTCCGATTATTAAAATTTACCACAGTAACAATAATATCGATCGTTACTGTGAGGCTAGCACGCTTGCGGTTGAAGCGCTTCTGTGTTGCGTGGCCTTTGAACCCATTGTTGTGTCGCGACTGACGTCAGTTCTATGTGCGAGACAGGCAGAGCGGCGTGCGCCTGGCGAGACAAAGGCGGCGGACCAGGGAACAGCCGGGATAAATATCCAGATACAATTGTCGGGAGGTATCTGCATGGGAGTAAAATGATAGACTACAAATCGATGCAAAGATCGACGGGCCGCTAAATGACCTCGACATTCGTCTGGAATATAATTGTTTCAACAGCCTGTCCCTTCTCTTTCGTTTTAAACATTTTCTCCAACGCCCCCAATTTGGCGAGCTAGCTACTAGCTAGCATTAGAGCATTGGTAGCCACTCATCATTCCTTCAAGAATCAAACGAGAGGAACTCCATACAATTGGGAGGTAGCCAAAAGGTAAAGTAACTTTGTGATATTTTATTCAAATATAAAATACACGTATTTGGATTAGACGTATTATTTGAACTTAAGTATTTTTGCTCGGCTATCCATCTAGCCAGCTAGCTGTGGTACTCCCAAACAAAGGGGACGACAACGTGACAGACTCAACTGTGTGGAGCTAGTTTGCTAGCAGATTACCGGTTTTCCAAATGTGATGCTCCCATTTCGGGATGAGACGGTCAGAATAGACAAAAGAAAATGCTCGAGTGTTGGTCAGTGTTAGTGAATATTGTATGATGCATATTTCAACAAGAACCAAGCTTTATTTTCGCCACACAGTGAGACGGAATGCAACAACAAACAGACAAAGCAGGATAGGAGAAGGGTTGAAGGAGACGTCGCCCAAGTGGAGCAACACACTAACCTATTTATGAAACTAGCGAACTATGACTTCGGATATGTTTAATAACTTTTAGTGCCTTTTAATTTGTGTGTTTTCTAAAACGTAACACGTTTTGTGCTGAAACTCCCTTTGTTGTGTCAATTTCCTAGAAAAGAGCGCTTTGCACACAGACGTCCCAAGATCTGATGTTCATCCTCTTGGACTATGCCTAGCCCCTTATTCCACCCCGAGATTATGGACCACGACATGGTAGTGAGCAGCCAGCACAACGGGGTCAGCCTGCCGCGAGAGACTGACCAGGAGTCCCGGGACGAGGACCATCAGGATGCGCTCCGCTTCGCCCTGGACCAGCTGTCATTTATGGCCCTGGAGAAGGTGGACTGTGGGGGTGGTGGTGGGGGGCTCGTTGACACGCTCGACGGGAACCAGGGACCGTGCTCCGGGAATTCCAATGGCGGTTATGTCGACCTGCAGATGCTGGAGCACCAAGGGGGTTCCCGGGACTCCCCGACATCCTGCTCCCCGTCTCCAGAGTACTATGGATCGGGCGGGTACCATATGACTGGCCCGCACTCTCACCCCATGCTCGGTGAACAAAGCTCAGTTCTCTGCAATCGCAAGAGGAGTGTCAACATGACCGAATGCGTACCTGTGCCCAGCTCAGAACACGTTGCTGAAATAGTGGGAAGACAGGGTAAGAATTCTGTATGTTTTCCACTTTTGTTTATCAATGTGGTTAGGCCGTAGCTAGCTAATTCATAAGGTATTCTAGTTATAGATGTTCAGAGTCTAGCCATTACCAACTACCTCTTTCATAACCACATGAATGCATAGGACTGCCTTCCTTTGTTTGGATGGTGAGATATCTCATAAATTTATCAGCACCGGCTGGTGTTATTGAGACTTGGCCTTGATGTGTACAGTGGATGTTGTTTATGCGCTTCATGTAGATCAAGAATGACTTACTAGCCTAATCTGCATGTCTTGACAAGTGTTGAGACAACTAAAGATGTGTGTATGGGATAGGGGGAGGGGTGGGTCAGACAAAGCAGCAGATTGTCGGGAGTCCGGACATTTCTAGCAGCCGGCAGGCACCAAACAAAAGAAACCTGTCGAATAATATTGATTTAGCTATATGTAGGCCTCAAGTCACAAATTTAAACAAAAGGCCTGGCGTTTACATTGAGGTCAATGTTAAAAGTCGATTTTTAGTCATTTGTATATAGTTTTGCTCAACCCCAATGCGAGTCTTTTGGGAGGTCCGATGCACAGAACACGGGATTGGGCGGTGTTTTCGCCCCGCATCCAGCCCCGTCGACCGCTCTCGACTGGTTTCAAAATCCACCCATATTTTTTTTTATCTCCGCACACTTAGCTCAATATTCACTACTAGTTTGCATACACACAGTGTCTATGCTTGGCGCAGTTGTGGCAACGTTATTGCATTGTTCTCTTTGTTTGAAAATGCCATGCTTTCTGCCTCCCAGAATGACATCACACACTCAGCACCCCATTGGTGGGTGAGAGTAAACCGTCCATATTTAAAGGAACAGTGCAGCGCTTCTTGAGTTAGCATCATTAATGCTACTTGGCTAACAAGCTATAGGCTTTATATTCTGGAAATATATTTTAATCTGTTTGTTAACCAGTGAGTGGCCAGATTTTTTTGCCAGTTTTGTATATTGTTTTGTCTCCCCAACAAATTCCTCGTCTTTCAATAAATTAAAGCAGCAAGCAGGGGTTGTAACAATGTTCTGTCCCTGTTTTGGTAACAACTTCAGGAGGGGTTGGAGAAATGTATCCACTCTCCAATTCATAGACAAGGGCTATAGATGCCAGGACAGGCCATCCATGATATCAACATTTTACTTTTAACTATGTTTGTTTTCATGTAATTTTAAACATTGGAGTAAAATAAGTGAGTAAAATAAGCTTATATTTTGGGTTCTCCTGGAGTGTGACAGTTTAACTAAGCTCATGGGGCATTTATAAGTTCTATTCATCAGGATTCAATGGGTATATACATAAATTCAAATATGGAAGTTGCATGCCGCTTAAAGTTAGTCACTGTATATACTGTTTAAATTATATAATTCATTTTCACATAGTTTATGCACAACCAATACTTTCCACTTAAATTCCCATTATGAGAATAATGAATACCTTAGAGGCCGCTGCCCTATATAGACTTGAAATCACTTTAATAATGTTGACATATTTTTCATTACTCAATCTGGTGTATATACTGTATTCTGTTCTACTGTAGTCTATGCCGCTCTTTTAGTCTATGCCGCTCCGACATTGCTCGTCCAGATATTTATATATTCTTAATTCCATTCCTTTAGTTTAAATTTGTCTGTTAGATATTACTGTTGGAGATAGAAACACACACATTTCATTACACCCGCAATAACATCTGCTAAACGTGTATGTGACCAATAAATACTCCCCCAAACAAAACTGGCAACAAAAAAAAGTATATATGCAATCTTCCACCCCTCTCTGTCCCAGGCTGTAAGATCAAGGCTCTGCGTGCGAAGACCAACACCTACATAAAGACCCCGGTGAGAGGCGAGGAGCCCGTGTTCATAGTTACAGGGCGCAGGGAGGACGTGGAGATGGCCAAGCGGGAGATCGTCTCTGCGGCCGAGCACTTCTCCATGATCCGGGCATCCCGCTGCAAGGCTGGGGCCACGGGCACAGGAGCACCCGGGACAGGGGGAGTGCTCCCTGGACCCCCCCACCTGCCTGGACAGACCACTATACAGGTATGACAATCACAGTAGGAGATACAGCAGCTTAAATGTTTTTTTGTTTTATAATTTATTCAACCAGTTCCGTTGAGATGGTCATCTTTATTTTACGACAAGGGAGCCTTGGCCAGTAGTCAACATCACAAGCACCTGTGGACATATACAAATATCTGTTGGCTAAAATGTCCCTTCTTTGAATAGATAAAGTAGAGGTCATGATAATGTCTAACGTCTACTTTCATACACTTACTGCACGACCGTTCAATTCCATTTAAATGCCAGTTCTTGCCAATTGCTTTACTGCTCTGCCAGTAAATGGCATGGTTCATCACCAGTTTTTATAGTTATGTAATTCCTCCTTGACAGTTTTTCATGGCCAGGTCAGGTGGTCTGTAAAACTCTCACTGTTAAGTATTTCCTTCCCTGGTGCAGGTACGGGTACCGTATCGTGTGGTGGGGTTAGTGGTGGGGCCCAAGGGGGCGACCATCAAGCGCATCCAGCAGCAGACGCACACCTACATCGTGACGCCCAGCAGGGAGAAGGACCCCGTGTTTGAGGTGACTGGCATGCCTGAGAATGTGGACCGAGCCCGGGAGGAGATTGAGACGCACATCACCCTGCGGACCGGGGCCTTTGTGGACCTCCAGGGAGACAACGACTTCCACACTAACGGGACTGACGTCAGCCTAGAGGGCCTGGGCTCGCTGGCTGGGGGGCTGGGCGCTGCTCTCTGGGCTCGGGCCAACAACGCCCACCCTGCCCCTCCACCCCCGCCGCCTCCTCCACCACCCCCGCTCCCCATGGCCATGCACCAATCGTCTGGGAGGAAGCTGTCCTCCTCGGCCTCCTACCACCAACACAACGGAGGGATGGGCTCTGAGAGCTACAGCGCCACCAGGAGGGCCACCGAGGGAGGTAGCCCCACCAGCCCATTCAGCACTAGCTCCAGCAATGCCGGCGGAGGAGGGGGGTTCACCTTCGGGGGTGACTCCACCCAAGGCCTCCCCTCTGAGGAGCTGGGCTTTGAGTTCAGCGCCTCCAACATCTGGGCCCCTTTCGTCAACGGAGGAGGAGGGAAGATCCCAGGTACCTCTCAGAAGCAGCCTCTCCGCAGAAACAGCAGCGGCCTGAGCGGCGGTGCCATCACCCCCCGCCTGTCCCCCACCCTGCCCCCTGACGCAGTGGTGGGACCCCTGGATCATCCACTGGCCCGTCGTGCCCAAAGCGACCCACTCAGCACCCTCTCCTGGCTGCAGTCGGGCGGTGCCGGTGCAGGGTCCTTCTCTGGAGCATCTAGCTCCAGCTCCGGAGGGTCATCCACCGGTTACTCCTCCTGCTCAGCCTCCTCCCTGCCCGGAGGCTCTCCCACCGATTCAGAGGGCGGGGGCAGCGGCATTGGCCTGGGCTCTGGCATGCTGGGCCGGCTGAAGGCCGCAGCAGGCGCTGGTTCTGGAGGTCTGGTTGGCATGGGGCCAGGGGGTGTGAGCAGGGACTGCTTTGTGTGCTTTGAGAGCGAGGTGACAGCGGCTCTGGTGCCATGCGGCCACAATCTGTTCTGTATGGACTGCGCCGGACAGATCTGCCAGTCCGCTGAGCCCGAGTGCCCTGTCTGCCATACCACTGCCACACAGTGCATCCGTATCTTTTCCTAATAGTCCCCCCCCCTCACCCACCCGAAGTAAAGGGATGGTATGGGAACTGAGGAGGGGGCGAGAGGGGTAGGGGTGTCATCTTTAAAAAAAAAACTGAACTTTACGGTCTTACTATCCGAGAGAACTGCAGTGGACCATCAACTGTGGCGGGACGGACGGACAGCAACGACCTTCTCCGCACATGATGGACCACAATGATTACAATATTAGAAATGACACTATACGGATGTTGATTTAATGATAACTATAACAATAATAATAATGAAAATATTTCCAGACTGACTGATTTTGATTGGTTCTGCGGACTGCAGAAACAGTATGGTGGGATCAAGAGGTTTCACGGTGGACTTGTGTGGAAGGAAACCAGTGTCTTATCTTTCTTCTGGATTTTGTTCTGACCTGGACCAGCCTTCAGGCCTGAATTAGCTCAGCCTCTAGGTTGCCAGGCTGTCTGTATAGTTTCATCCTCTCGCTTTTTCTTCTTCAGATATCTCTGCCTGCTTCTCTCACAAGCCTTTTCCTTTTGACACTTTTGTACTTAATAGCAGATATTTTTCGACGGAGCTGCCTAGGCCTGCACTTTTCTACTCAGTTTCCTTTTCAATGTTCTTTGACAGGATGCAAAACGCAGTTTTTTTGATCTTCTGAGTTCTCTCCTGTTCTTTATTTTCAGCTCTCTCTCGCCATCTCTCCTCTCTCTGATTCAGAGGGGTTGGGTTAAATGTGGAAGACACATTTCAATACAACTGACTAGGTCTCTCTTGCTAGCTAGTATAGTGACATAAAGGAAATGCTTTATGAGCCTGGAACTGACTTTAAAACAGGCACAGAGACACCTATCAGACAAAAACAAGCCAGAAGGCCCTCCTAGATCTTATGAAGACTGAAACACTTAAGGTATTTATACTGTTCAAAAACTGATATCCAATGTTGTGGTTTTAATGACTAGTATAGGAATAATACAATGGTGTTAAGTTATTTAAGGAATATCAGAACTAATGCCAGAGGTCGGTTACTCAGTCCCCCTTGGTCCTTCTTTCTCTCAACCCCTCTCTCGCTCTCTCCCTCTCCACCCAATTGCTCTCCTTCAATAGTTCCAGTTTTGTTTTTGGCCCCATTCTTCCACTCTCTCTTCCCCCTGTGGAGCTCAGTGTAGACACCAAGCCATCCATAACCCAGTCCACTCAGATCCTCTGTTACAGTTTGCTTTGGAGAGCTAATGTATTTTTTTTAACGGGTCTTTGGCTTTTGACTGTAAAGTATGTGGACCATGTTGCCCCTGACTCCCTACTCTGAACTGCATTGACGTCGAGTAGGATAAGATGGGTCTTGATGTCACACACAGGAATGTCTCGTCCAATAGGGGTCTTGGTTAAGGGGAGGTGGCCCACCCCCAGTATTAGGGGCATCCGAATGAGCTGTCTGTGCCCTGAGCGACACATTGTAATGTTATTAGACCCCCCCCCCTCCGCGGGTTCCTCGATTTAAGGGATTTTTGGTCTTCCGCGCCCCTGCCTCAACTCCCCCAGCAAAGCTCTTTATCTCCTAGTCCAACCTGGATCACCCCTCCCAAGTGACATTGTCACCCTAGGAGATCTATTTTGTTTCTATTTTTGTGTTTGTATTTTCACATCAACTGCCTCTCTTACTGTGTTTTTAAGTATGACATGGTTGGTTTTGGTGTGACGGTACATGGTTGTTATATGCAGCCCTCTGAACGTACATGCGGATCTACTCCTAGAGTCAGACAAGCCATGGCAAACAAAATCAAAACAATGAATGGGAAAGGAAAAAGGGCTTCCTTGCGCGCGCACACATATACACACTACATTTTCAGATGTTAACCTTGTTATCAGTGACAACAGCGAGAATAATCAACTTATCCAATATGGCAGCTAGTAGCTAGTTCATCCAGGGCTTCCAGACACTCTGTGTTCAAACCCCAACAGCTGCAGAATGTGTTGCTTGTTCTTTTCTCACTGGTCAACCCTGTCAGCACCAGCCCTTCTCAGTCATGTCCATCGCCTGTGCATGAACTAACAGAAGGCTCTGTTCCAATACTTTTCAAATGCAGCATCCCTTTCTACCCTCACACCTTCAGGTACTATCCACTGATCTACCATGTGTGGACAGGTGAAAGCAGGTTCTCTACTGGATTTTTCTCAATAATGTCACTTCAGATGAGTGACTACCTTCAGGGAGGGAGAAGGAAAGGATGCAGGGCAGCAGATAGCCTAGCAGTGAGAGCGTTGGGCCAGTAACCGTAAGGTTGCTGGTTCGAATACCCGAGCCAACAAGGTGAAAAAAATCTCTGTGCATGGCACTTAACCCTCATGTGCTCCATGGACAACATACTACTATGGCTGACCCTGTAAAACAACGCATTTCATTGCACCTATCTGGTGTGTGACAATGAAACAGAGAATTTATGTTTTTTTTTTTTTTAAGAGAATGAACAGGCAATTCACATTGCTACAGAGCTCAAGTATAGTCTCTGTGCTTGAGGGTCAAGCCGGGCTACTTTTTAACAAACAACTTCTATGTCTGTGAGATGCCTGACTAAATGAGCTCGTCAAGTGAAGGGGACAGCGGCTTGACGTCGTAGTCTGTAATCTAATAATCCACCCTCCACATTTAACTACACCGCAATGCTCCCTACTTGAATGGCCCTTCATGTCCACAGATGTGGAGCTAGTAGCTGGCTGACTGAGTCATATTTCACTGAAGACTATAATGGTGCTTTGGTGCAACTCACTACTGACATAGATACCGTTCTCTCCCCCTCTTTTTTTAGGAGTTAACTGTATAACTGGCAACCCTGACCCTGCTCTCTCTCTCCCCTCAACGTGGGAGGGATCTGTGTAAACTGGCAACCCGTCCTTGCTGGGTCTGACTTTAAATGTTTTTAGTACAGTTTTTCTCTGCTCCTGCAGACTCAAGTTGGGTGCAGGGAAGGATGTGACCACATCTTTTAAAGGAACAGATAAACTATGACTGTTGTGTCACTTTTTTTGTGTTAAAGGGTCAATCTTAAAGGCCCTTTTCCAGAACTGCCCATGACTTCTCAGTCACTAAAATGTCCAGAGTTGAATTTGCCAGGAGGTTCTGGTCTGGTTGTTTCACCAGGTCATGTACAGTAGCATGAACAGTTAAAGGGTACAGAATATTCTCATATTGACTGCAGATTATTTTTTGCTGAATTTAACCCCTGACCCCCACCCCATTTAAGGTTTGAAAACAGGGTTTATAGAGGGTCCTTAAGGAGTAACCTCTGACCTTTTTGTGACAAAGTTGGACCCAGGGGGAGCCACGCCCATCCAGGAAAGCCGCTCCCCCTGGAACTTCGCCTTCCTATTTTGCTTTAATCCTTTAACGCAGAACCAAAATGTTATGTTAGCGAACAAGGTTTCAGGCCTGACTTGTGTATATACCCTGAATACAATCAATGGGATGTCATTTTCAAAAAGTTACCAGACTTAAGTAAGGAAGTTGCAGTTTTTAAAAACATGTAACATTATTTGTAGGTTAACCATGTGCATGTCTTCAAGCCATCAGGCATTAGCAAATACTTTTTCAGAGGAAAATAACTTTTTACACTTTATTTTTACAATTTATTTGCTTACCTAAATATCCCAGACAATAATGTGACCCTTTTTATTACTTCAAAATATTTTATTTTCCATATTTTTTATTTTATTTCCTGTGTACAACATGTAGGCAATTTATAACAAAATTAGAAAAAATTATTGAAGAAATTTTAAAATTGAAATATATTTTATTTGAAAGTTTATGGACCTTTTAACCGTGAGCCGGAACAATATATGCATATAATTTGAGCTGTCTTGACGGTTGAGAAATGTATCAAGAGTTTTATTTTTTATGCTTCTTTAATAAAATCTTGTTTTTGGTTTCATTTTTTTTTACTGTAAAACAATAACCCTATTGTGATTTTGTTTTTTCTCTCCACTTTTTATGGTTGGAATACTGCATGGCTGTGTGGTTACCTTGCATTCCAAACCTCCAACCAAATCAGTGAGCCACTAGTCTTATGGACAGATTGTATGTAAACATATCTGAACAAATTACACAAGATTTTAGTTTTGGGTTAACTGAGATTAGTGAGCTACACCGCTCCTTCCAAGGACTGGATAGGAATGCTAATTTGGTGTGGTTTGAAAATGATACATTTATCAGTTGACTGGCTTGGTTAACAAAACTGAAGCATGGATGTCCATAGACTGCTTTCAGAGCAAAGTAACTTTAAAAACAAATATGTGTGAACTATCCCTTGCAGTAGGTCCCTTATTGTTCTCATTCCACCACATGGTGGCAGTAGATACTCATTGGCTAGATGCTATGAACGATGGGTGTGCGTGCATATACAGCGGCCTAACAAAGCTCCCATTCAGAGGGGAGGCATTGCAGTTCAGTTGGCAGCTTGTAGATAGGTTTAGGATGTTCAGTGTCTTTTTTACATGTGGTCATTGAGTATAACAGAATAAAGAATAGGCCGTTTGTGACAAATGCCTTTTTAATAGGAAGCAGTTCACAACCAAGCTGCATTCCAACCCACCTTAATCCTTGACAAAGAACAATCATAATGATAAACAAATTAGAAACATCCTCAAAAAATAATTCTCATGCGAATTCTGTGTACAGGCTACATTCATATTGGTTAAATATTGTCTTCACAAGCCTTTTGAAAAATAAATGTTCACAATTCATTATCATTAATTAGGTATTCAGATAAGAAAAAACAGATGTCTGGTAACATCAAAGAGATGTGCGCTGGCATGAAGAAGTTAATTTTCCTTTCATGCACTGGTGTTTTGTTTTCATTCACGGGGGTCGGCGTCCATGGAGATGTGTTGGCATGCATGCGTGTTCATCTCACATGTGCCCTTTTGTGCTTGAGCATACGTCAGTGTGTGTAGTAGAAGACAATAGGTTATTGTAGTTAAGTGATACATTCTCACTATCAGTGGCACACTCGGCTCTCATAATCCTGCGATGTGAAATGACATTCAGAAGCCTCAACAGGTCAAAAGCAAAAGATGACGGAACATTAGTGGATTAGCTCTCCCTCCACAGTGCAACATAACACAGGCCATGTTGCCCTCTAGCAGTGGAAATAGTAGAAGAAGCTCGAGTTGATTTTAATTTACAATAAGCAGAAACATCACAATATAAGCGCTTTGTGCTAACACCCATCATTTTGCATTGTAAATGTAGAACTGTAGAAGAATGGACAGAGGTCTGTGTAACATGGGGTGTTTTCTGTATAGTAAGGGGACAAATTGACCAAAAAGACAACTACTGTAGATATTGTCTTAAAACACAGAATCAGATTATCATGAAGGCAGTCAGAGAGACCATGCAGTTGCTATGGGTGGCCTATGGGTTGGTAATTGTCTGGCCCATAGCATAGAAAACATTTCTTACATTTTCACAAATGCAGACATATGGACTGACTAGGCAGTGTCCTTTCTGTGTCTGATGGTCATGTAGCCCTTTGCAGTGTTTTTGTGAGAAGTTGACGCAACCATCTTGGCTATTATTACTCCTTTATAGTGTTGTGAAACGAGCGCCATTGCTAGAGTAGGTGAGTATGTAAAAAGAGCAGACCATCTTCAAAACGTACATGCTTGGATCTATTGCACCATGTCAGTGTCTGTACATTATGGCCATATGGTGTGTTCCAAACAAGCCGACTAACATCCAACAACTGATCCAAACCTCAGGTAGGCCACCCTCTACGGATGTGAAAGTCTGGCATGTCTTACAAGAATTTCACTACACCTGCAATAACATCTGCTAAACATGTGTTGGCGACCAATAAAACTTGATTTGATTACAATCATAAAAAATACACAGTCATATCAGACATCGGAACATTCTTATCTCGCTTTGTGTTTCACACTAGTAGTTTGGATAGTGGTTATATGCACTGTGCACACAGACATAAGGTGTCAAGTGTCAGTATTGGGGGGAGAGGGGGTCTGTACCGCTGTTGCTGTGGTAATATCAAATTAATCACAGTGTTCTGAGAATTGTGTTCAACATGCAGGAAGTACATCACACCAAGTAGGGGGAAGTTGCATCCAGTTTGATATACACTGAAAAAATATAAATGCAACATGAAAAGTGTTGGTCCCATGTTTCATGAGCTGAAATAAAATATCACTGACATTTTTATATATGCACAAAAATATAATTTCTCTCACATTCCTTTTACTGAGCATTTCTCCTTTACAAAGATAATCCATACACCTGACAGGTGTGGCATATCGAGAAGCCAATTAAATGGCATGATCATTACACAGGTGCACCTTGTGCTGGGGACAATTAAAGGTGACTAAAATGTGCAGTTTTGTCACACAACGCCACAGATATTTCAAGTTGAGGGAGCGTGCAATTGGCACTGCAGGAATGTGTCTGTTGCCAGAGAATTTAATGTTAATTTCTCTACCATAAGCCACCAACATCATTTTAGAGAATTTTGCAGAACGTCCAACTGGCCTCACAACCGCAGACCACGTGGTGTCGTGTGGGCAAGCGGTTTGCTGATGGCAACGTTGAGAATAGAGTGCCCCATGGGGTTATGGTATGGGTAGGCATAAACTACAGACAACAAACACAATTGCATTTTATCGATGGCAATATAAATGCACAGAGATACCGTGACGAGACGCTGAAAATGACCCTGTTTTTCCATGGCCTGCATACTCAGACATGTCACACATTGCATGTTTGGGATGCTCTGGATCGACGTGTACGACAGCGTGTTCCAGTTACCCCAATATCCAGCAACTTTGCACAGCTAATGAAGAGGAGTGGGACAACATTCCACAGGCCACTATCAACAGACTGAAGGATGTGTCACACTGCATGAGGCAAATGGTGGTCACACCAGATATTGACTGGTTTTCTGATCCCTTTTTTTAAGGTATCTGTATTCTCAGTGTGAAATCCATAGATTAGGGTCTAATGAATTTATGTCAATTGACGGATTTCCTCATATTAACTCTAACTCAGTAAAATATTTTACATTGTTGGATGTTGCGATTATATTTTTGTTCAATGCCTTCGGAAAGTATTAAGACCCCTAGACTTTTTCACATTGTGTTACGTTACAGCCTTATTCTGAAATTGATATATTTTTTAAATACTCTGCAATCTACATACAATACCCTATAATGATAAATGTTTTTTTTTTTTTTTGCCAATTCAAATAAAAAACAGAAATACCTTATTTACATAAGTATTCAAACCCTTTGCTATGAGACTCGAAATTCAGCTCAGGTGCATCCCGTTTCAGATGTTTCTACAACTTGAATGGAGTCCACCTATGGTCAATTGAATTGACTGGACATGATATGGAAAGGCACACACCTGTCTATATAAGGTCCCACAGTTGACAGTGCATGTCAGAGAAAAAACCAAGCCATGAGGTCGAAGGAATTGTCCGTAGAACACAGAGACAGGATTGTGTTGAGGCACAGATCTGGGGAAGGGAACCAAAAACATTTCTGCAGCATTGAAAGACATCATTTTTAAATGGAAGAAGTTTGGAACCACCAAGACTCTTCCTAGAGCTGGCCGCGCGGCCAAACTGAGCAATCGGGGGAGAACGGCCTTGGTCAGGGAGGTGACCAAGAACCCAATGGTCACTCTGACAGAACTCCAGATTTCCTCTGTGGAGATGGGAGAACCTTTCAGAAGGACAACCATCTCTGCAGCACTCCACCAATCAGGCCTTTATGGTAGAGTGGACAGACAGAAGCCACTCAGTAAACGGTACATGACAAGGTACATGAACAAGATTCTCTGTTCTAATGAAACCAAGATTGAACTCTTTGGCCTGAATGCCAAGCGTCACGTCTGGAGGAAACCTGGCACCATCCCTACGGTGAAGCATGGTAGCAGCATCATGCTGTCGGGATGTTTTTCAGCAGTAGGGACTGGGAAACGTGTCAGGATCGAGGCAAAGATGAGCGGAGCAAAGTACAGAGAGATCCTTGATGAAAACCTGCTCCAGAGCGCTCAGGACCTCAGACTAGGTCAAATGTTCACCTTCCAACAGGACAATGACCCTATGGTCAAAACACAAAAGACAGTCTTCAAGAGGGCACGACAAAGCCCATTCCTCCTCAGGGGACTGAAAAGATTTGGCATGGGTCCTTAGATCCTCAAAAAGTTCCACAGCTAAACCATCGAGAGCGTCCTGCCTGACTGGTTGCATCACTGCCTGGTAATGGCAACTGCTCAGTCTCCGACCACAAGGCACTATAGAGATTAGTGCGTACGGCCCAGTACATCACTGTGACCAAGCTTCCTGCCATCCAGGACCTCTATACCAGGCGGTGTCAGAGGAAGGCCCTAATAATTGTCAAAGACCAGCCAACCTAGTCATAGACTGTTCTCTCTGCTACCGCATGGCAAGTGGTACCGGAGTGCCAAGTCTAGGTCCAAAAGCCTTCTTAAAGCTTCTACCCCCAAGCCATAAGACTCCTGAACAACTAATCAAATGGCTACCCAGACTATTTGCATTGTCCCTCCCCCTCACCCCCTCCCTTATGCTGCTGCTACTCTATGTTTATTATCTATGCATAGTAACTTTTACTCTACCTACATGTACATATTACCGCAACTAACCCGTGGCCCAGCACATTGACTCTATACCAGTACCCTCTGTATTTTACTGCTGCTCTTTAATATTTTTGTTATTTTAATTTTATTTTTTACTTATCTATTTTGACTTATCACATATCTTTCATAAAACTGCATTGTTGGTTAAGGGCTTGTAAGTAAGCATTTCACTGTAAGGTCTACAACTGTTGTATTCGGTGCATGTGCCAAATCAAATTTGATTTGAAAGCACACAGCCAAGACAACGCAGGAGTGGCTTCGGGACAAGTTTCTGAACTTCCGAGTGGCCCAGCCAGAGCCCGGACTTGAACCCGATCGAACATCTCTGGAAAGACCTGAAAATAGCTGTGCAGCAACGCTCCCCATCCAGCCTGACAGAACTTGAGACGATTTGCAGAGAAGAATGGGAGAAACTCCCCAAATACAGGTGTGCCAAGCTTGTAGCGTCATACACAGGAAGACTCAAGGCTGTAATCGCTGCCAAAGGTGCTTCAACAAAAGTACTGAGTAAAGGGTCTGAACACTTACTTAAATGTGATATTTTTTATAAATTAGAAAAAACAACCCCAAAATATTTTATTTGCATTGTCATTATGGGGTATTGTGTGTGGATTGATGAGTAAAAAATACATTTAATACATTTTAGAACAAGGCTGTAACGCAACAAAATGTGGAAAATGTCTAGGGGTCTGAATACTTTCCGAAGGCGCTGTAAGATCAGAGTTAAATTTCCCCCTCCCTAACAGGCAAAGTGAGGACAAGGGGATTGTACGCTGATCCTAGACCTGTGCCTTATGGCATCTTCTACCCAGAACACATCACACAGCAGGAAGACAGCACAACATAAAAAAAAGAGAGAGAGAACAACAGACTGTTATATTGACAGACAGACATACAGAAACAGACAGAGGAGTAAGAGTTGGGGTTAGGGTTAGGGCTGCTCTCCTGAACATGCAGAGGTCAAAGTGCAAAGTCATCCATAACTCCTCAGGTGATATTTTTTTCACAATCTAACATTTCTGCATTAAATGTATAGAAAAATTGGATGTAATATGCAAGAGTGAAAGGGAGCAGCAGAAATTGATAAACTGATTGATAGGTGTACAAAATCTATCTATGGCCGAAGGAACCGTTGGTCAGTGTTTGGACACGTGCTAAATCATTGTGATAGAGATCATTAGTGTGTTTATGACCATGTTTTGTATAACATATGCATATGTTGTGTGGGTTCACGTATGTGTTTGCCTGTATTGTTTGTGTGTATGTACAGTGCACGTTTTTGTGCGGTGTATGAATACATGTGTACCCCTGTGTATGTTCCGTGACTGTGTGTGTCTGCATCAGTATCTCTCGACCTGTTCTCTCTCAGCTTCCCTGTCCCTCTTCAGCAGGGCGCTGGTCTGACTTCAGCTTGACAAACTCTTTGGCCACCTCATCGTTGTTGCGTTGGGATAGGATCCTCAGTACTGTCAGGCCCGTCTCGTCCATGTGGACCCTCTTCCCCAGGGGGAGCCAGCACGTCACGCTGCCCCTAGAGGCCATGTCCTTCAACTGCATCAGGGCCATGCCCACTGTACGGTCCTCCCTGGCGAAGCAGTAGTCCTTCACACACAGCTGCAGCTCATAACCCTCAGGACCCAACTCACTTCCCAGGGAACTGGAGAGGAGACGGAGAAGAGGTGGGTTGGATAGTGCACACATATTGACATTGACACGCGAGCACACACACCCTAACCAGAAATAGGCCTGATATACTCACTACTGAAAGGTCTCGTTAAACTTGGGCGACCAGCTGTTGTTCTTGGACTTGGTGGCGTGTTTCCTCTTCTTGTCACTGAGGTGGGGACCGATGATGTAGACCTCCACGAAGGGACGGAAGATCCCCTGGGTCTGCCACTTAATGTCATTGGCAGCCACCACTGGGAGAGAGAAAGGGTCGTGGGTTTTTGCAGTGCATTTCAGAGAAGCTCAAGTCTAGTGCAATTATGTATGTAAAGCCCATTATTGCCCCTCCCTTATGCCCTCCCTTTCCCCATAACCCCCTCCATCTCTTTCTCCTTCCCCCTCACTCCATCTCTCACCTCTCACAGTGATCTTGTGTTCTCCAGTGTTGGGGTGGGTGAAGATCTCCACATGCATGACCACCTCTCCGATTGGCTCCTCCACTCCCGACCCTACCAGAGGTCAAGTGTTAACCGTGACATAAGACACACAGCGTTGAGATCACTTCTGTTGACCAGAACACTCTATAAACCAGTGTTTCAGTTGGTAGCAAGCCAGTTTAATGCACAATAAAGCAAAGGCAGGCTGATAAATCTGTCTACACAATGCATGCTGTGTCGGTGTGCGTGTGTCTGGCTATGTCTAGACGTTGGGATCGTTCCACCACTGGAATCCTCTCCTCCATTATCCATTCCCTGATTACAATCTTTCATCCAAGTTTTATCGTCACGTGCACAAGTACGTGTCTGTGTGGCCTACAAGGGCTGGACAGATATGGGTTCAATCCGGTTAGTGTTGCTTGGCTGGCTGGCCCATAGCTACAGTAGGTTTAGAGCCAGGGTTAAAGCCTGCAGCTGGTTTGCACCAGACTGTAATTCTCCTGAAACATGCTGTTTACATTGAATGTGTATGGAGAGGGGGAGGGTGGAGAGGTGAGAAGGCACTTACCCTTCTCTGGTAATGTGTCTTCATTCAGGGTATACCTGACCCCCTTCCCTCCATGGACTAGCAGGGAGAGAGGAGAAAGTTCAGTAGGATATCCCAGCTCACATGTATCGTTGTACCAAAGCTCACGACCAGAGTTACCATCCACAGAGGCAGGCAGAGAGAGCGAGAGAGAGACAGAGAGAGAAGTGAAGAGCCAGAGAGAGCCAGCCAGCCATCCAGACAGACAGTCGTACCCTGAGTGTTTTGGGAGAGGACAAACTTCCTGATGAGCTTGTCAGTGTGTTGTGTGTAGAGGGACAGGGCGTAGTGCAGAGACTTCAGGTCAGGACTCTTCTCCAGGAACGTCTTCTTCAGGCCCACACCGCCCGCATGGAAGTATTGCTGCAGGGGGAGAGGCCAACAGGTATTGTTATTTATCCATAGAGACATAACATATTATAACCCTTGTTATAATACATTATGTAGGTTCATAGATGCTTATAACAAGTTATGAAGCTTTATACCTGGATGCTTTAAGTAAAGTGCATTTTACTTCAATGTACATAGCACATACTACACATGTCATCCATCCTACAAAGTGTACATAATGTATACTGTACCTTAATAGTGTCCAATGCGAGCTCTATGACGGCACACTGTTTAGGAGTGAGAGCCTTGGCCTCCTCTCGCACCATGTGCTCCTGCAGGGCAGGGAAACAGAGACCGAGTTAGTTAATGCGACAATGTAGTTAATACGGCACACTACATGACAGGACTGCATTGTGTCTGAAATGTGCTGTAGAAAGGAACTCATCCTAACGTGGCATCCATTACCTTGAGCTTGGAGAGCTGGCCCAACTCCTTAGCTGCATTCAGGATCAACTGAGTGCCCTGTGGAGGGGAGAGAGAAAGAGAGAGAGCGAGAGGAGAGAAAGAAAGAAAGAGTGAGAAAATGAAAAGAATGCGGTTGAGAGAGAGAAGAGTGATGACAGAAGAGGTAGTATAATGACGAGGGGAGAGTTTATACATCGCTAAACGTAACGTCACAATAAAGACAAATCGGGGGGGTGCATGTGCAGGAGAAATTTCAAATCCAGTACCGGGTTGTGGGAAAACCCCCAATCCATTCCACGTACAGGCAACACTTTAGAGGAAGGACAAAATATAAGACCGGAGA